>NC_039271.1:21003623-21248623 GCF_003368295.1 Carassius auratus | reverse complement strand
TATCATTATTGTATTTTATAAAAAAAAATTAAATACAACAAAACATTTAATATTTAATGCTAACCAAAATATAAATGATATATTTTTAAATTATAACTATATATAACTAAATATATATATATATATATATATATATATATATATATATATATATTATTAACAAAATATTATTATTTTTTTTTAAAATATATTAATTAAACAGATAAATAAAAACTCTTTCTATTGCAGTATATGAAAGACTAAACCTGCAAAAACAATAAATAAATACGCCAACTAATAAATAAATGTGTGTATAAATACATCCATTCTTGTTTCAATGGATATATAAATAATTAAATGTGTGATGAAAATAGCCAAATAAATTAAATAAATTGGTGAGTAAATGGGAAAGTTTTAAGGAAATGTTAAACTCATCTCAACTCTTTTCTTTTAATCCCTCATTTATTTCTGAATGTATTTTCACATGTATCAACATGACTCGGTCGCTCGTGTCATATCTGGGGGCGTGGCTTTCCCTCTGACAGGAAATGAATGTAAATCCAGTAGAGCTGCGTAAAGTCACTTTTGCTGAGATCAGTCCACACAGATGAACTGCAGGGGCTTCAAGCTCCTCAATATATATAGTCTACATTCATGATGCTGAATTTTAAAGTTTCCTGGTTTCTCAGACAAAGCTTAAACCTAATCCTAGATTCAAATTTATGTTTGATCTGTTTTAATTGAAAGCAACTTGTTCTGAAGTATCTTAAAATACATTAGTGCCACTGTTTTGTCTGTACTTAAATGTCCTTATTAAACTAAGTCCTAATTCTGGTTTAATCAAAGCCCTGTCTGTAAACCAGGCCTGAATGTATGAAAGGGATGTTGATGTTGGTTTATTTACACAGGTCTCAGATCTGGATGGATCTTCTAAATGACTTGAAAGAGAGTCAACTCTTTAATGACAGTCATGAGCAAATATGCTTGGTGCGGTTTGTGTTTTTAAGTGTCCTGCAGATGGACCTTGTCTCGCTGTCGTTCTGGTAAACCAGATGCAATGTACGCTCTTCCACACAGGTTGGTATATGACTATATGAAATATTAAACTTATTTGCATTTTATAATGGAAATGTTAAAATGATAGCCAACACAAAACTTCAAACTCTGCCATCATGTACTCACCCTAATGTTAGGCCATGAGTTTTACTTTCTTCCTTGGAGCACAAAATGGAAATATTATGTATGTATTATGTATATCACCATTTACTTTCATTCAATGCTTTTTCGTAAAATTAAAGTGAAAAGAGACTGAGGCTAACATTATATTCCACAGCAGAAGGTCATTTAACTTTGAAATAACATGAGGTTTAGTAGACTGTTATTTTTAATATTTTCACATTATTCAGAATTCAATACAAATTAACTTTTATTGCTCTCAATACTGTGTCTTGAATGTTCACACCAAACAATATAATGGTAGACACATTTTCCTTTTTTACTCGAAGGTTTAATGGGAGAGAATGTGGATTTCGTGTCTCCCAGGAAGACTTTTTCATTGAACCTACTATTAGTTCATGTGGAGATGAACAGCTTCAGGCAAACGTTGAAGAACTACAAACTCAAAGCTATCTGACTACACCTCACACTTGGGAGACTGGTGTGGAGGACTATATAACTTTAACCCCTTACTAGTAACCCCCCTTTTTTGGCATGGAGACCGAAATTACATACCCAAAATAAAAAGGTTTCTGTTCATGATTCTTTCTGACTAGATATATAATCAAACTTTGTTCACAAAGCTGACACTTTAAAGTTTACTGTTCAGGAATCAGAATCACTCAGACTGTTATGATAATAGAGATATATAAGCTCAAACATAAAAACAAAAATAAAAATATAAAAAACATATGTTTTAAATGTATTTAAAAAATTGTTGATGTAGGATATGAGTTTGAAAACACAGTGTAGCTAAGGCCACAAGTCTTCCAAACCTTCATAAAAAATTTCATAATCGAATCTGTAAAACGGTGAATTTTATGAAATATTTTCTAAGGCCATTTCATGTGTGTTTTTAGAGAAGGCTAATCAGATTGATTTATGGCCCTTGTCATCTCTGTGAGATCTCACATGTAAACTCTCCTGTGTATTTTGTGTTTGTTTGGCTGTGAAAACTGCCCGATTAATCCCTATCTGTTATTCCATTGTTCTCACCAAACGAGTCTTTCACACCTCCGCCAGGTATGACACATTATCCGCATTATTCTTTTATCATTATTCTTTTGTTTTTATTCCACCTTTATTAGCCTTGATTGTGGTTTTTCAGGCTTTACAAAGACACAAAGCAGCAATCTCACTTCAGTCTCTGTTTGCATTTAGCCCTTATTTATCAAAAGTCTTACTATAAAAATACAACAAAACATTTTCTTACGACCTTACGTGAATTATTGAGACAAAAATGCATTATGAAGAAGAAAAGCACCTGCTATTAGTAGCATTGGTGCTAACGTTAGCATCAAGCTACATCTGACAATTTATGAAATTATTAGTACACTTTTACTAAAAACTCACTTTAAACCCCGATCGAGTGTTTATAATAATTTCCTTTAGCGATCAGGGGTGGAATTTGGTCGTTTACTGTTGTCAAAATATGTTATTTGTAGCCTTTTTTATCGCTGCACAAGTTAGCATTTCCGATGTACATTTTCGATTTTTTTTATAAAAACGCCCCAGATCTCAAGAAATTCTCATACCAAGCTTTACTATCGTAATCGCGGGTTTATTGTTCGGATATTTTGTGTGTACAGAGGTTTTTCAGTGTTGTTTTGGCCAGATAACTACCAGGAAGTGTGCAGGAAGCATGTGACACGATGGGGCGGTTACACTCTCAGATTGACATTTGGGAAGGCCCAATCAGAGTCTGAGTCACACACAGCACGAGCTGCCGGCACAGCAAACACATACACAGATCGCTGGGAGAGGCTGTTTATCATCTGATCGCGTAAATCCGTGGAAAATGAATAGAAATGACGATTCTGTCTGAAGAAATATGAAGTAAACATCAGTAAATATATCCATATATCTCCGCAGATATGCATCTTTGGTCTGTAAATCCTTATTGACGCTGTTCAGTGAGTCTATGTGAACACAAATAAACCGCTCTTGACGTGACTGAATATGACTGAGAGGTGAATTTCTATTCAAAATGTGGCATAATACGGATTTATTATTTTGCACTCCTGACATAAATCACTAAATATCTGTCACTGCAACAATGTTTTATCAAAATATTGGTCAAATATCGAAGCTAGAGTCTTTAAACTTTCAATTGATGCATAGTTTGTCCAGATGAAGTAAGACAGTGATGTTTAATGTGCTGTGAAAGTGAAACAATAATAAACTGGGGCCGTCAGCGATGTTTGCACGCAAAGGGGTTAAAGAGCATCGCCCGCATTTACACTCTGGTTAGTTCAGAAACGTTTGTTATGAAAAACATAAACTGTTAAAGGGATAGTTCACCCACAAATAAAAACGCTCATAATATACTCAACTGCATGTTGTTCCAAACCTGTATGAGCTTCTTTTTTCTGAAGGTGATATTTTGAAGAATGTTGTTAACCAGACACTTGATGATACCCACTGATTTCCATAGTAGGAAACATTTTTTTGGGGGGGGTGAGCTGTCCCCTTACATTGTTCTACTCCGTGCAAATCAAAACCAGGTGAGTTTTGGATACCAAAGTCCATTACATTCATAGCTTTTGGAGATTGGCAATTTGATTGTGTTGGCACAGTGCTGCGATGGGAAATTAAGAAGTGCACTCAAAACTCAGTCGAGCTGAGGCAGAACTGTTGAAGGAGGCAGTGAATCCAGTCCTGTAGCAAACATCAGGATGATGCTGAGGAAGACTCCAGTTTCTTGTTCTGAAAAGAAAAGAAGTAACAATGGAATAATATGAAATATGTACACAACAATAAAATGTGACGTTACAATCCTTTAGCTCCAGTGTCAAGTCTCTCCAGTATCCTAGGATCATTGTTTCTTCTTGTCGTCTGGTGTTACCAACTTCACTTCACTGATTCTTGAAGACAGCCTCCAATGATTCAGCTTTAGTTTCTCAACACTGTAGCTCATGTAGGGTCTGAATACACTTGGATGTTGTTCCAGGGCATGGATGATATCCAAGGTGGAAAACCATCCCTAAATCTAGAAGCCAAACAAGATCACAAATAATCTCAATGATCACAAATAACAATAATATGAAACAATTCATGTGTAAATTAGAAATCAACTTACCTTTGTACGGAGTACTTATTATATACTCTGTATAATATGTAGCACTGTGTGAAATCCTTCAATCCTTCTACACTTAGTGGTTAATCAAAAAAAGGCTGGCACACTTCTCAATGAGCGTGTTTAATTCATCTAATGAAGCTGCGCTGGATATCTGGTCAATAGATTACATAAAAACATTCAAAGGGAACACATTTAATTCTAATAATCTTTTCAAAAAGCCAGTACAAAAAAGATTTAAAACTGTTAATCCTTGATCCATAATATTTACAGGAAAAAAATATTAAAATAAGCTAGAATTAAAGTTGAAAGCACCTCGGTAATACTTTACAATAATGGTCCATTAGTTAGTGTTAATTAATTAATTTATTAACATGAACAAACAATGAATAATACAACTCCTATTGCTCCTCAACCACAAACTAACCAATTGAAAGCTGGTGGTCATACTTCAGAAAACAAAGGTATAGTCTACATTCATGATAATGTGGGGTTTTAATATGACTTTTCTTGCTGAATTTTAAAGTTTCCTGGTTTCACAGACAAAGCTTAAACCTAATCCCAGATTCAAATTTATGTTCGAGCTGTTTTAATTGAAAGCAACTTGTTCTGAAGTATCTTAAAATATCTCAGTGCTATTGTTTTGTCTGTACTTAAATGTCCTAATTAAACTAAGTCCTAATTCTGGTTTAATCAAAGCCCTGTCTGTAAACCTGGGGCCCGTTCTTCGGAGCTTACGGACCTGTTGCTATGACAGCAGCTCCGGGATGAGCTTCGAAGAACCAAACGATCCAAGATCATTGTTTTCCCTGTTTGAAGAAAGGACATGATGAGCACAGGATGTCTGATAGTTTTTTTGGAGACAATGATGATAAAGTAAAGTACTACACAGGGCTGCCAAACGTGGGAACCTTTATGGCCTTGCTAAGTTTTTTTGGTGCCTCTCATGTCAGACCCAAAGAGTAAAGTTCTTAGTCCATTTCAAATGCTTCTCTTAACCTTTATGCGCCTCAGACTGGATCTGCCTGCACAACATCTAGCCCATCTCTTTCGTGTTTCCCCAAAGACAGTATACAGAACATTTCAGGATATTGTGTCATTTATGTATGCAAACCTGAGCCGTTCCATCATATGGCCAGATAGAGACACTTTACAAAAAATGATGCCTCACCAATTTGTGGAGTCCTTTGGACGCAGAGTAGCAGTGATCATTGACTGTTTTGAGATTTTCACAGAGAAACCATCAAATCTAAAAGCACGTGCTCAAATGTTTTCCAGCTACAAGCACAACCACACTATGAAGTATTTGATAGGTATTACACCCAAGGGATCTATTTGTTTTATATCCAAAGGGTGGGGTGGCCGTACAAGTGACAAACACATTACAGAAAATAGTGGTTTTCTTGAAAAATTGTTGCCAGGGGACATTGTATTGGCTGATAGAGGTTTTGATATAAAGGAAAGTGTTGGCATGTTGTGTGCAGAGGTCAAACTCTTTACAAAGGGTTACTGTCAGCTAGCTGCAAGAGATGCAGAGGAGACACGAAAAGTAGCTCACCTAAGAATCCATGTTGAAAGAGTGATTGGAAATATTTGTCAAGAATATAACATTTTAACAGGAACCATTCCCATCAACATGATCCTCCCATGTGAAGGTGAGGATATCACATTTTTAGATAAGATTATCACTGTCTGTTGTGTGCACTGACAAACCAATGTCCAACTGTAGTGTAGTACAGTGTTTTTCAACCCTTTTTGCAATCTATGTTAGTTGTCGGTAGACTATGGCTCTGTGTAGTAACTGCCGCTCCACCTGAACCAGTGTTGCCAAGTCTGCGATTGTTTTTCATGTCCGCGGTTTGAAGCAACCCCAATATCAATAACGTGATATTTAGCCCCTAAAATGCGAATTTTACGAAGGCAACTCTGCCAAAAAACGTATATTTTAACCCCGGGAAGTGATTTTTATCGGGGAACCTCCTGGAAGCGCGATTGGGCTAGTTTTGGTTGTCACAGGCTACGTCTTCCTTGCCCATTGCAAATGCACCACAACTTCTCAACACTTCTGCTGGTCCTGCCCTTCTTCTGTACTATTTTAGAGGTCTCGTGAGTTTTCTCCCCCTCTGGAACAGGAATTTGTTTAAGTGGCATATGAGTGAAGTAACAACTTACAAGTTCAGGGAGACACACAAACTCAAAAAATAGCTGTGCCTTTTTAAGAACATTATTCCAGAGCTGTGGGTCAGGTGCGACACGTAACACAGTGCAGTCTTTAAAAGTCCACAAAATAAAATCGCAGTACTCTGCATCAGCCACAAAAATGTGTGTCTGGACTTGCTTGTAGTATGGACTACCCTCCTTTAGCTTTAGCTCACCACTCACAACTTCTGCTGCATGCTTCCTCCACAGTGCTGTTACGGCACTTTATCTCGATGCAGCCTTTTCCACAGCAGGTACACTGCACCAATCCATCTGGCGATGCTCCAACCTGAGGAAACTTGGGGTTTATGATGAAACCACACTCACTAACTTGTCACAGTGATGTTTCATGGTTTGCAGTTTATACTGTGTCCTCCCATTTTCCTCATTTTGTCTTCCCCATGCAGTAGCAGGACACTGGTTTGTAGAACAACTGTTGGGGAAACAAACTGCTCTCACTGTAGACAGCGCTGGGTTGTCAAAGTCAGACACAAAGACTGAATGCATTTTGTATGCAGTAATTCTCCCAGTGCGCAAGTGAAACCAAGATGAGCATTTGTGCTGCTTTCTGGTCTGTCTTTCAATGAACTCAGCCTGCTCAGGTGTAACATTTACTTTACTTGCTATGGTTTTGCAGTACTGGCACAAGACAGACAGTTCACTGCCATCCATTTTTTATTGCGTAGTTTATAAAAAGAGAGACTTCCAGAGATTTATAGTTTTTAAATTGTTCACTGGTATATGCCCTTATACCATAAACAAGATAATTTACAATGTCTAAGTATGAGGATGAAGGTAGCAATGCGGGGTCAGCACTCCAACTTAATGCAGTCAGCTCATATGGATCTATGTTATGAATCGATGACAATTTCTCCAAATAACGGTCCCTGGCATCTTTATTGAGCTTATCTCGGTACGGCCTTTTCTCAATCTTCTTCTGCTTCTCCAGGTTTGCGAGTTATATTAACTTATATTTACTTATTATCTAGATAGTTATCTAAGTAGTTATATTAGTTATTTATTCTATTATTTACTTCTATTCTTGTAATCGTGGTTGTTTCAGTCAATAGCGATAACTCAAAAATGGCGCCGCGGTTAAGTCACACACAACAAAACCACGTGTCTGACAAAGAGTGATATAGATTATTAAAAAAGTGCTTATTTGATATTGCAGAGAAACTCAATGTGCAGAGTGAGAGAGAGGAGGATTGATGATAGAGACAGTGAATGCCTTGATTCTTCTTGATACTTCATTTGATTATTTTACCCGTCCAAAGTCTAAGGATTTTGATTTATTTTTTTAAGTATAACCCAATTGAAAGAACTGAAAGAGCCAAAGAGTTTATCAGTCCGGTGGACACATGAATTGTGCGGTGGTGACTGCAGCATCAGAGGTGGCCTGGGGTGGAGTCAAATTCCCAGCCTGATTTACTGTCCCAGTCCACCACTGATGAAATCATCTTGGATGTGTCATTTGATCTCGGATGTAATAAGCGACGTACGAAGAACGGGCCCCAGGACACTACCAGTTGTGTGTACGTATTCACACTGCATTTGAGGGATTAAAAAAATGTGTTTTCTGTTTATGACCATAGTGCTTTGATTTCAGTGCATGCAAAACTGCAGTTAGTACCAAATAGATGTAAATGTACACATTTTAAAATAACTTTTCATGTGTTTTCAATGTTTTTTTTTTTTGTCAAATGTGAAAATAGAAAATGGCAGATTGTGATTTTTTTAATGTAATTAAGAAAAATCAATACTGTACATTTTCTTCAGGTTTTGAAGCCAGTCCAGAAAGAAATTCTCTTTTTAGACTCTAAATGCTATGAGACACCACTTGGATTTGGTGCCCAGAGATACAAAGCTCTGTTGAGGTCTTTAGATGAATTTATATAAAATGCGCGTTGCGCTTTTGTTCAGAAATGGTCACGTTCATATGAACTGTCTCTACGTGGCAAGATCATCTTATTTCAGAGATTGTTCAGTTGTTGCTGTTTTCTTAATTGCATGAAGGTTTGTACTTGTTCTAATATATTTCAGGTTTCTAAGACCTTTTTTGCATCCGGAATGACCTTTTAGATTTGAACACCTTGTGTCATTGTGAAGCTTATGATCTGAGAAATCTGTATGAACTGACAATGCTTGTATGCTCCGTTGTTTGATTATGGTCACAGTTTTGTGACTTATTTCATGAATTTCATAGTATTGCATGCATTGTTCAGATGTTGTTTTCTTATATGCATGAAGGTTTGTACTTCTCAGAGGTTACTGAAAGTACTAGATGGTCCCTATATGACTTGAGCTCTTGTTTGTAATCAATATCATCTCAATGTTATGTACATGGTTGCAAGCCATATTTAACTATTTTGGAATCCCTAGCTCTTTTAAGAACCTCAGTTTGAGAAACAGTTCTACAGATTTAAATGTGCATGAACGTTTTTATAGAGCGGAACATTTTAATGTAAAAAAATTAAACAAATTTTAATTTATTATTATTATTTGTAATCAACAGGTATTATTGCAAACAGGATAATGCCTGGAAAATGGACTGAAAAGACAGGACTTGACTTACAGGTAAATTCCATGATCTCTCGAAGTATTACTTTTTGAAATATTAAATTCACTCATCTTTCCTTTGTTTATTAAAGGGGTTTCCAGGTCAACCTTATGGCAATGACTGTGGTGTCTTTATGTTAAAGGTAAGATTGTTTGTTGTTGTTGTTTATCCTCTGGCTGTTTTTAATCCTTTTTGCCTCAATGATTTTTCCTGTATAGTCTGCATTTTACATGGTGATGGATTCCTCATTTGACTACACAATTGTGAGTACTTCTTTACAATAATGTTGAGTCAGAGTGATTTAAATATTCAAAGGGGTTAACTTGCATGTTATGAGCAGCTGGACATGTCAGAACTGAGGAAATGGTGGTTTGTGATGTTAATGGAGAACCATGGGCTGGATAGGTACAGTATTTCTTTTAATTAAAATAATAACAATAATTTCATGGATTAAAGCAAATTATGGAACAATGTGTTATATTGTCACTTTTTCCAGCCACGGAAAGGTTTTTGCACACTTCACTGAGGAGTCTAAAGCCGTACTAAGCGGTGATTGGCAGCCTGCTTTCAGACTAAGGAAAAGGAAGCTAGAGGACACCTGTCAGGTAAAAGCATTTGCTTGAGAAAATGACACTAATAATGTCATGGTACCTTGTGAATGTTTGCTTATTTTGTGTTGTTTCACTAACAGGAAGAGCCACAACATTGGGTTCAGGAATCATCATCACAGGTATATAGCCTATACTGTGTTGTGGGCCAGACACAATAGAAATTGTCTTTAAATATGCAGTTTTAAAATTAGCACACACTTAAGTGTAATATTCATCTGATTGTATTTCATAAATTGTTAGGCAGATGATGCAAGTATAAACGTACTGCATCCTGTGATGGAGGATGTACTACTTGAATCATCACAAGAGGTACACTTTTTTTTAAACATGTTTTGTTACAGGATTAGCAACAAAGTCAAAGTAACTGTTTCTTTTTGTTTTTTTAACAATTCTGAATTAATGCTTTTGGTTTCTTACAATGTTATCTCCCTTGCTCTTTGTGTTATTTTACAGAACCAACTGATGAGAGATTTAAAGGAAGCCAGTAAGTGGTGTTCGGGAACAGTCAAGTGTGCTGCTTGGTTCTGTTCAGCTGCCCAGAATACTCTGTATGGAGGATGAAGATGTTGATGAGGCCATGGACAAATTACAGAAAGCTCAATTTTCAGAGGACAGAATTGATGCTCTGGAACCTTTCTGCTTTATTTTTACTGAGAAGGAGGACATGGACTTGTTCCTTGAACATGTAGTTGATGTCATGAATCTGAAAGTATTCTGTCAACTGAAACTAAAGAAAATACATAATGTGCTTCTTTTCAGAAACAAAAGAAAATGCCTAATGTGCCTCTTTTTTTTCTTTGATAATGATTAGCTTTGCTGGTATAAATGTTAAAAAAGTCGCAGCCCACTTTAATGACAAAGTAACATTACAACATAAACAAGCAGCAAAAATTACTCTCGGGAGGAAAAGTTTCTGTCTCATTATAGAACTAAAGTACTTTAAATCGTCTTCATTGGCAATGCGAACGAATGAAAGGATGGAAACTTATTTCCGGTTTATTTGTGTCGATTGCAAGTGACGTGGCAGGAGACTGCAGGTGTCTGAGAGTGCAAGCCTGACAGTGCAAGTGCAAGTCTGCAGCCAGACCCTTCTCAAAAGCATGACTAATAGCAAAAGCTAAGAAGCAAAGCTAAAAGCAGGATTTGATGGTGTCCTGAGTATTTAAACTGGCCTGTTGGCCACACCTCAAATGTTGTCTTGACCAATCAGATATTGTCTTGGCTCGGGGGTATCATAAATCATTTGTTATCTCATCAAGCACGTGGTCTGAGTTTTCCCGCTCTTGCAGGGTCTAATTTTGGACATGATTCCTATAACAAGAATATGATACATTTGACAAATAACTGATGGTCAGAACTGTTTTAATCTAACAGATTCAAACACATACATATGAAACATGAATATGTATCCTTAAGCTATCCCATAGTTATTAAAAGACATACACAATAAGTGATTATAACATGATAGTCAAATGTGTGGGTTACATATAAATGAATATGGAGTTAAGCAATGGACTGATATTAATAAGTATTTTTGAGTTCATTAAAAGACAGTTCTTGTGCCATTCTCTGACAAAAGATGTTCTGTGGGGACAAGAGGTTAAAAGGTCCCCTTAGGAATTTCAGTCTCAGCCGTAGTTCACTGACAAGCTGAGCCATATCACATTAATTATCACGGAAGTATCGCCTGCGATAATTAATGTCACATGGCTCAGCTTGACGGTGAACTACGGCTCTGTGAAGTAAATGCCGCTCCATCTGAAAGCAGGTGATGGCGATTTACAACTAATCAAGGAACCGGTTTTACTGACGAGATGCGCATGACAATGTCATGCGATATATCATCCAGCCATAGATGACGCAAAGATAGACTTATTGCCTGTTGGAGATATTTTGCAAAAGAAGTGGTAAATAGGTTTTTGCACAAAGTACTCAAGTTGATTCATAAAATTAAGGTTTTATTAATCAATGGAGTCACACGGATTATGTTAATGATGTCTTTACCCCCTTTCTGGGGCTTGAAATTGGTAGTAGTGTTGACTGTCTATAGAGTGACAGAAATATCTAAGATCTCATCAAAAAGGTCTTCCATTTGTGTTCAGAAGATGAATAACATCTTACAGGTTTGGAACGACATGAGGGTGAGTAATGAATGACAGAGTTTTTGGGTGAATTAACCCTTAAAAACTGTTCTGGAACCATGCAGACATCAATTTTATAATTTTATACCTTTTGTACCTGACAAGTGTCTTTAGAATAGACTTGAACAATGAGACGGTGAATTCTTCAACTCACTTCCTTTCTTACAGCGGCCAAATTCATACCCATGGACAATGGCCTGAGAGATAACACTTTTGAACTCTGCATAAGTCATCAGGATTGTAACTGGGAATGTCACTGAGCAGGAAGAAGAATTAACTACAGGAAAGCATATACTATGTGTACCATAGCGCACATGACAGTCATAGTGGAACATGAGCCTGTCCTGTCAGTCACTGGCAGAACCTGCCAACATTAATGTTCATGTCATTGATGCGTATTTCTGCCTTAACATCTTCATCTTCACCCTTCTGTTCAGGCATGTCTCCTCTGTTGCCCTCTTCTGAAAAAGTTCATTGTGAACAAAGTTCATTTAAAGGATGATTAAATGCATCATAACTTGCCAATATAAGTTAATCAAGTTATAGTTCCTTGTTTGCAATGAAACAGGAAAACATTACTTCTATTACAATATAACCATTAATCCTACTGTTTCTACTGTATAACTCAGGGGTGTCAACTCATTTTTCAGTGAGGGCCACTTCAGCGTCATGGCTGCCCTCGGGCCGGTTGTAACTGTAAGACTGTAAAATGTTGCTACTCATTAACATATTGTTTAATAACTTTTAGAGTTTGACACGTGGTATAACTGCTTATATTTCTACTTTTGGTAATGCTGATACTATTAGTCAAAGATTTACTGCTTGTTGTACTGTAGTTCTTGTAGTATTGTTGTATGCTGTTGCTACTTTTTAATACATTATGACCTACTCTAAAGTAAGCTTGTTTCCGTCACAGAATAAAAAAAAAAATTAATAGTTGGCAGAAAAGTTAAGGCCCCGATATACTTCAAAGAACGAAGTTATATGACGTCATTTCGAACAAAATCAGGCCAAAACTAACTTTATTTGGAGTTCGTTTTGGGATTTTGAAACAGCTTATCAAAGTGAACTTTCAGGAAAAACTCACTCTGGCTGGTAAACATCTTCCTAATACCATTTGTCTGTGGCGATTATGTAATATCTAGGTGTGTTCGGAGGTATATCGCTGCTTGTGTATTTTGAACTTTATTTTACCTCTAAACGAATTACGGGAAAGAAATCTTTGTCATGAGTATATTGGTGCCTGCTCTCTAATTTAGTATGGTAACATTGTTAATTTGTACAAATTATTTATCTTCATCCTCCATGTCCTGTACAAAATCCTGCAAAAAGTTGACCACCCTGGACTCTCTCTGACGCCTCATTGTACCCTTTTCACTGAAGATGGGTGAAAGTGACTTTACTAGAAAATCGGCATCCACCTGAAGTTTGCAAAAGAGAAGAAATTCATCCAGTGTTAAAAAAAGTTTTGGTAAATTTTTTTAAAATGGACTGTATTTTAATTGCTTGCCTTGCAAAAAGACCCTGGAACAAACAGCTGTCTGCAGATGTCCACTTCTTGCTGGACCAAGCTGAGGAGCCCATACAGTTTCAATTCAGAGCAGATTTGTTGCATCATGGGAAGTAACCTCACTGTAGCGAGCAGAACTACAGAGCTTCAACAAAAAGTTTAGAATTGACACATTTAAAAGGTGTGCAGTATTAGAGCATTAAAAGTGGTAGCCTATTTTAAGGGGGTTGGCTATGTCACAGGTCGGAGCGGACCACAGATGTCGTGAGTCTCGCCCCTCCCTAGTTTCCACCTCGAGGAGGTCCCAAGAACACCCCAATGACCAGACACACGAGATAGAGACGGGTCTAACATCTCCGTGTTTATTACAGAGGTGGGAGGGTCTGATTTGTGCATCTGGGCGTCACAGAGATCACGCGCTCTGTATGCGTGCATTGTGTAAAGTCATTCGGATTGATTACCATTAGTATTATTACACAATAAACACTAAATGGAAAGTATAGAAAAATCTTCTTAATGTTGTTTAGTTTAACTTGTTCTCCTTTTTTTTTTTTTACTAGGTTAAAAAAAGTGCACATGGATGCCCTCCCATTTTTTAACTAAAAAATTATAAATAAAGCATCCTTTTCAGCCAAACCCTAATATACGTTCACAACAATTTAAATACATAGTCTATACATATTCAGGGTTGCCGACTCTCACGCATCTGGGGCCTGTTTCAGAAAGGAGGTTAAGTGAAAACTCTGAATATGTTAACCCTGATATGAGGGAAACTCTAGGTTTTCTGTTTCAGAATGGGAAGTTTGTCAAACCTGAGAAAGCAGGGTAAGTCAAGCCCGTTCCTGAAAGAGAGGTAACTTATACTCCGAGTCATTTACCGTAGTCACTTACTCTATGAAACTAACCTGGTCAGGAGCAGGTTTTCTTCAGTAAACCCAGAGTATCTTTCGGTCTCCTCCCTTTTTTTTCTAACAAAAATCTTTCCCTTTTTTTCTGGTTTTAAAAGCAAATGGAATAAAGTGCAAACAATTATTACATTTATTCATTTTCCGCCCTCCATCGACACATAAGGTTAAATACGACACATGTGAATAAAGGCTTCAATGGTGTAGGCAGTAATGTTTCGGGCACAGAAAACTAGCTTGTAACGTGATTGGGTAGAGTCCGGCTTTTGCCAAGCTCGTTCTTCTCACTTTTCTCATAACATATCACTTTAGAATTTATATTCAATAAAAATGAACAAAATGTTCTAGAAGTGGAAGTAAAGTGCCACGAGTGTTTAATAATGATGCAACTATTTATAATTGTAATATAATAATTTACAATTTGTTATTATTGCATCCTGTTAATGTATAACAATACTGAGGTGCAAATGTAGCTGCCAGTATAAAGTATAACTAGCATCTAATTATTATTTACTCTTAGACTGTTGCAAAGAACTGCTACTTTTACATGGTAAATAGAATATATCACGATTTTCACTGTACAATTTTTCTGTAAATATTATTATTAATATATTTTTTTTTTTTTGCCCATGAGATACCAAAACATGATAGTTCATTAATCTAATGTTCTGCTAGTTTTCAGCTATGATATTATAACACTGATAAGAATTACATTTGTATTGAGTCTGAAGTATGCAGGTGGCTTTTTGGCGGGAGCTGTTGCCATGGTAAATCATAATATCGGCACTCCATTGATAATGGCTTTTTATAGTTGTGGTGCACGTGCTTAACTCAGAGTCAGTCAATTAAGAGTTGATAAAACCAACTCATTTCAGCTGTTCTGTACCCATCTCAGGGTAAGTCAACTCAGAGTTCAAGTTTAAGCTCAGAGTTGGTTGAACCTCCTTAGTGAAACGGGCCCCTGGCGTGACACTCACGCTTGGACTTCAGCGTGAGATTGATGCTGAAAGTGTGAGTGTCACGCCAGATGCGTGAGAGTTGGCAACCCTGTCCATATAATTTTTTATTAAGGTCATTCAAATTTACAAGACGACAGGGTAAGCAACCGTGGGTCTCTATTATTCATTAAAAAAAACAATGCCTATATACATAATTGTCAAAGAAAACAAACATATCAACCAACATCTAATTACTTAAAGTAATATCATATATGTTATGGATGACCAAAAATTAAGCACAGATCAACCAGATTAAATAGAACATAGAAGGACACGTTTCTTACCTTCAAAACGTTCAAAAACAAGATGGTTTTCACTGCAAGTGACGTCACTTGCAATCGACACTGATAAACCGGAAATGGAAGCTTTAGCCTAAGTTCTGCCAGGAAGACTCAATCACTTCGTCACTAATTACCTTCATTATTATCCAATCACGTCTTTATACTCCTGTATAAAAGATCGTACTTACACATGTTTGAGTTCGCAGATGCCGACGCGACAACAACCGCAGATTCTGACGCGATTGTTCCTTGCTCAAGCTGTTGCATTTATTCATTTACTTGCTATAGTTAAGTTTGTGTCCCGCAAACTATCTAGAGTTTGACGTTCCTCTAAGATGCACACGGGATCGTTGGCTTAGCTACGTGTCGCGGTGATTATCTGCAGTCGTTCGTATTGGATGATATACAAGCTTTTCTCGGCAGAGGTTGTGGAACATTGGCGGAGTTCCGTGTGCTTTCCAGGGTTGCCAGGTTTTCTCAAAACCGCCATTACTACTAAAAAATAGCCCAATCGCGTTCAAAGGGATTTATCAATAGAATTCACATTCTAGGGGCTATATATGACACTATTGGGGTCACCTAAAACCCCGGACAGAAATAGCAACCCGCAGAAAAAAATAAACGGTCTTGGCAACACCGGTGCTTTCCAAGATGTCGCGTCAGTGCTGCTTGGGTCTCAACACCTGAGAAAACTTTGGTCTCAATCAACAAATATTCATCTGTACGCTCACGTGAACCTGCACGAATGAAGTCTCTCCGGACCACCAGCAGACAGAATTAAGGCTGCCGGTCTCTTCAGCATCTCGCCTCCATCACTTCATCAGTCTACAGCAGGGGTGCTCAACCCTGCTCCTGGCGATCGACTGTCCTGCAAAGTTTGGCTCCAACCCTAATCAAACACACCTGCCTTTAATTTGTATGTGAGCCTGAAGACCTTAATTAGTTGCTTCAGGTGTGTTTGATTAGGATTGGAGCTAAACTTTGCAGGATAGTCGATCGCCAGGAGCAGGGTTGGGCACCCCTGGTCTACAGCATTATAAGTATCATTTTGTTCTATGCACTTGTGGCGCCTGGGCATTAATTTTTTTCTCTGCAAGGATTTATACTCACACGTTCAAATAAAGCACTGGGCGTGTCGTGCTTGTTTATCTAGTAGACTCGCACAGCATAATTAAGATGTTGATCATAGTGCATGCAATGTTCTGAATAACTCCTTCGTAATGAGGCACTTTAAGGCTCGTAATAATCGCTACAATCTTTTATACTGATAAAGATTGTTCGCATTTCTGTTAAAAATATGCTTTGTCTAGCACACTTAAGATTCGTTGTCTTAATCCTATGCTTTAATCTTTGTTTATTCAGTCATTGTTTCATTTGCGTCTATTCCTGAAATGCTTCATACTCGAATGGGATTCTATGGTCGAAGATGCAGGGAACCGCTGCTCTCACCTCATCTTTACATGGCTTACTCTTGGACTAGCGCATTATGAACACTGGATCTACCAAGCTGATGCGTATATGGACCCTTCCATTTGAGTTGTACGTAAGATTCGGCTCAATGCATCTTAAAGTCCACGTGACACGAAGTTGCTGCTGACCTTATTTCAGAGTAGTGACATATCTCCAGTTTAAACCGAATATTAATTAGGGCTAAAGCCTGACGTCCATCTCTTCGACGGACTGTGAGTTGTATCCATTCAGTATTGTCACTGTAGACCCACCTGCATGCCCAGAGCAAAGCTCCAGTTGCCCCTGTATACCCCTCTGAACGCCTAAAGCTAAGAGCCAGCGTATTGTCCTTGTATACTCACCTGTACATCCAAAGTAAAGACCCAGTTGTCCTTCTGCATACTTACCTGTACGCCCTGAGTGAAATACCAGTGTATCGCCCTTGCATACTCACCTGCAAACTCCATCTGTAGGGTTTACCTGGACGAAAATCGGAGTTAAGGATTGTGTATCTTTCTTGCATACTTGCCTATACACCGAAGGCCAAGACCCCAATATATTCACCTGTATAGTTACCTGTGGACCTTTTAGGCATTTCCAACCGCGGACCCAGAATCTCGTGGCGAACGGCGTCAGGTACGCACCCCACCCAATTAATCAGAATTACTTACCTTCTTTGCTCTGCGTGCAGGGACTGGAAGGGCCCCACCGACGGTTCTCCTGCAGGAGAAACACAAAGGCACTACTGAGAAAAACCCTGTTGAGTCATGTGAAGGAAAGGACACAAATTACCTACAGGCTTACCTGAGAGTCCCCGTGACAGAGTCAGAAGGGACTCGGACCTATACTCTCTGGCCCCGAGAGTGGATTTTTGATTCCCTTTTCCCTTCCCTTCACACCTTTTAGATAATTTAAATAAAGTTTGTTTTAATTATACCCACTCTCTCTCGTGTGTCTGGTCATTGGGGTGTTCTTGGGACCTCCTCGAGGTGGAAACTAGGGAGGGGCGAGACTCACGACATCTGTGGTCCGCTCCGACCTGTGACATAGCCAACCACCTTAAAATAGGCTACCACTTTTAATGCTCTAATACTGCACACCTTTTAAATGTGTCAAATCTAAAATATAGTTTAATACCATGTAGCTTGGAGAAAATATAAGCACAGACTCAGACACAGGTTTGACATCTATCCTGCTTGAATTTGTTCTAAGAAATGCACACAACTTCATAAATACCAAACTTTCATCTGTGAATATTACATTTTTAAACTATAGTGTTTTTCTTTCATTTTCCGTGACTGAAGCAAAACTGAGGCAAAACTAACATCTATTTGTGAAAATGTGCTTTGATGCGCTTGTTTGATAACCGTCACTCAGCGGTCAAAAGCTGCAAATGCACTTTACAAATGCTGCATTGGTAAAAAGGGCCTTTTGAATGTCTACTTACTGTATAAGCTCAAACAAAAACAAAAATAAGAATATTAAAAACATATTTATTAAATGTATTAAAAAAATTGTTGATGTAAGATATGAGTTTAGAGATACAGTGTAGCTAAAGCCACAAGTCTTTCAAAACTTCATTAGAATTTCAAAATCTAATCTGTAAAACTGTGAATTTCATGAAATCTCTGCTAAGGCCATGTCATGTGTGTTTTTAGAGAAGGCTAATCAGATTGATTTATGGCACTTGTCATCTCTGTAAGATCTCGCATGTAAACTCTCCTGTGTGTTTTATATGTGTGTTGGCTTTGCAACACTCCCCTTTCATTGTTCTATTGTTCTCACCAAACGAGTCTTTCACACCTCCGCCAGGTATGACACATTATCCGCATTATTCTTTTATCATTATTCTTTTGTTTTTATTCCACCTTTATTAGCCTTTATTTTGGTTTTTCAGGCTTTACAAAGACACAAAGCAGCGATCTCACTTCAGTCTCTGTTTGCATTTAGCCCTTATTTATCAAAAGTCTTACTATAAAAATACAACAAAACATTTTCTTATGACCTTACGTGAATTATTGTGACAGAAATGCATTATGACGAAGAAATGCACTTGCTATTAGTAGCATTGCTATTTATAGACATTTACATCGCTGCACAAGTTAGCATTTCAGATGTACATTTTTTATATTTTTTATAAAATGCCCCAAAATCTCAAGAAAATCTCATACCAAGCTTTACTATCATAATCGTTGGTTTATTATTTGGATATTTCGTGTATACAGAGGTGTTTCAGTGTTGTTGTGAGCAGATATGAACCAGGAACGGTTCACGAACCATGTGACATGATCTGACGCTGTCCGGTTTTGGGACTGTCAGATTGACAACCCAAACGTCCAATCAGAGTCTGACTGGGTCACAGCTCGAGTACACTTAAGCAAACACACAGAGACAGCACTGTGAGAGGCTATTTATCATCAGATCGCGTAAATCAGTGGAAAATGAATAGAAATGATGATTCTGTCTTAAGAGATATGAAGTAAACATCAGTAAATATATCCATAAATCTCCGAGGATATGCATCTTTTGTCTATAAATCCTTATTGACGCTGTTCAGTTACATTACCTTTTTATGTAAACATTTATTTTAATCATAAATCATATAAAATATCTATGATTTAGACTGAAGTTTTTATGTAAGGAAAAAACATCAGTTTCTAATAAGTTAGTTTTACGATATAGTTTTCATTAATTTTCGCTCACCAGTGACGTGCTGGGATTGTGTGATGTTTGCTTTAAAGAGGAGTGTTAAGGGAAGGTTTTAAAGTAGCGCTGGCCTGACAATGGAAGTACAGCTTGATTTTGGGCTTGTGTCTTGAGATGCGAGGCTATGGGCCCAGCACGGCTCGTTGTTAGCCCTGGCACACATTTGCCCGAAAGTGGAAAAGCGGCTACTCAGCACTTCTGTGCCTTCAGTAATTTCAAATGGCCCTTTTGTTATTGAAGATAGGTTTGGGTTGGGTTGGGTATCGAGTTCAATACTTTTTTAGGCACCGACCAATTTGCCTTGATACTATTGAATATCGAAAAATGTCTTTTCATTCGGTACCAAATTTCGATACCTAAGGGTTTAATCTTGTCATCGTCAGTGAGCCAATAAGCATGTAGCATTTTTGACAAATCAAATGCTTTTGATTGGCTGTAGTGAGGCACCAAAGAAAAACACTATTTTACACTGATTACACCCAGAAACAAGGCTCACATGTGAGGTTGTAGTGTTTATGTTAAGCACATTTATTTGTATTAAACACATACATAAATATATATATATATATATATATATATATATATATATATAAATATATATATATATATATATATATATATATATATATATATATATATATGGATTAAAAGTTAAATGTTTTATTTTTGGTTCATTCTTGATTAAAAAAAAAAAAAAAAATCTTCAACTTATTATTCTTGATTTTCCCTTTGCTTTTGTGAATTATGCCTTTACTGTGTGACCAAAAATTGTGAATAGTGACTTTGATCGCGCTGGTGCCTCACGCGCACATATTCCCTGGAAACAGCAATAGTTCACCGTGTCATTCACGTGAGTAGCGGTCCACAGGCATAGTTTTGCTCCTTATGATTTTTTTACCCCTCGATACTGAAACACGTGTGAAATACAAAGCCAATTTTACTTGATGAATAAGAGTTTAGCTTCAAATGAGCAACATGTTTGGATTTGTCCAGAATGAGAGCTATAAGCCCCCAGGAGGATTTAAACAATAATATAAAATAATAAATTAAACATCAGTGTGCTCGCTACAACATTTTATTTTGAATTTAAAGAGGAACAAATTATTAATTTATGTTGATATTACGTCTCGGGAGTCTGGACTCTTAACATGTGCCTTTTAAAGTGGTGCCAGAATCTCAAGCAGCATGAGGATGTGATGATAGCTGCGTTGTAACTTATGCTTGTGTGGCAATTTTCTTGTGATTTTAAACATGTCCAAAAGAAGACATTTGGCCTGGAACGATGGACAGGCTATTTAAGGAGAAATGGAAAAAAAGTTATTATTATCTCAACGCCAACATGTAAGTTTAATCACAAATTGTGGCTAATATTAAAATTACACTGTGACGCACTGGACAGCTTCGTATGGAGAAAGTAAATGAGCAAGGAGTGTGCAATATTTATTGTGTACTAATATCCTAACTGTTGTTTTAATGATGTGCGAACTGACATTTTGTAACTTTGCAAAAAATAAAATAAAAAATAAACGCATTGTGTGAGTTTTTCAGTGTCGGATGAAGGCTATCAGGTTACAATATAATTCAAGATATGAGATAAAAATGACGTGTATTGTTTTTAATATTTATGTCATGATCGTTAAGTAATGTCTAACTATAACAAGAGTGTTGCTTTCCCGAATGTCAGTGTGATCGCTTTTATACTATAGCTCAACTAAAAAGATGCTAGTATTAAGTGCGTTACATTAGTCACAATGCTGTCTATCTCTGTTTCGCCAAGGATAAGTTTTTAACAAGGCCAAAGTAAGACAGCAGCTAGGAAAGTTTTTGGTTTAAATTGTGTGTCTTACCCTGGTTAAATACGTGCTGAAAGTGGCGCTTGGTTTTGCGTTTGCCTATCGCGGGACTGCCTGGTTTCGATATACTAAATAGTGAGGCGTGGCCAAAGCCAGTGAAAGTACTTAATTAGCTGTTTGTAAAACACTTGTCAGAACAAACAGTCGAGCAACATAGAAGGACAGCAGCTTGTGAGTGTTTTGTCTTGTTTTCTCATCAGACTAGTGTGTGATCATCATTGCTAGGAAAGTTTTTGGTTTAAATTGTGTGTCTTACCCTGGTTAAATACGTGCTGAAAGTGGCGCTTGGTTTTGCGTTTGCCTATCGCGGGACTGCCTGGTTTCGATCTGCTAAATAGTGAGGTGTGTCCAGCTGACTTCAATCACAGGTAATCAGGCTAATACAAAGCACTAGGTTTCACCGCGGCAGCGGTTGCGGCAACCCTCGTGTGAACCCTCCTCGTGTGAAGACCGACGAGTGTAAAGACAATCGACTCTACCTGCGCGACTCCTCTGAGCAAGGACACTGACAGGGCACTTGAGTATTGCTTTTCTCTTTCTTTACTTTTTGTATAGCTTGTTCTCAAATATCTTACACTTGTAGTCACTATGTGCTTTCAGATCTCAACTATCACTACTAACACTCGGAGAGCACGCTATGTACGTCGCAGGAAGGCCTGTCTGACAAACCTACGCCATGTCCCTCTGACCTCTACTACTATGCTCTCTATTCCAGTTGGTCTCTGGAACTGCCAGTCTGCAGTTAACAAAGCAGACTTCATTTCTTCTATTGCTACTCATTCCGGTCTCAACCTCATGGCACTGACAGAGACTTGGATCAAACCTGAAGATACTGCCACCCCTGCAGCCCTCTCCACTAATTTCACTTGTTCCCACACTCCTCGTACCACTGGGAGGGGTGGAGGTACGGGTCTCCTTATATCAAAAGAATGGATATTTGATCTTCAGCCATCACCTACAGGTACTGGTTCATTTGAATCACATGCCATTACTGTAACCCACCCTGTTAAAATCCACTTTGTGGTCATTTATCGTCCCCCAGGTCAATTGGGAAACTTCTTGGAGGAGTTGGATGTGCTGCTATCAAACTTTCCTGAAGATGATACTCCTCTGGTACTGCTTGGTGACTTCAGCATCCACCTAGATAAACCCCAGGCTGCTGACTTCAAAACTCTGCTCACCTCATTTGATCTCAGGCTAGTGTCTACTACAGCGACTCACAAATCGGGCAACCAACTGGACCTCATCTACACACGCTGTTGCTCTGTGGACACGTCTTCAGTTGCTCCACTGCACACCTCTGATCACTTCCTCATTACTGCTAACCTAGCACTTACTCCTGAAGTGGCACACACTCCAACGCAGGTCACCTTTCGACGGAACCTACGCTCACTCTCTCCATCTCGCCTATCTGCTGTGGTTTCATCCTCTCTTCCACCACTCTCTCAGTTTTCTGCTCTTGACACGAACAGTGCTACGGACACTCTTTGCTCCACTTTAACATCTTGCTTGGACAACTTTTGCCCACTGTTGTCTAGACCAGCACGCACTGCCCCATCGCTCTAAACTCAGGGCTGCAGAGAGGAAATGGCAGAAATCAAAAAACTCTACGGACCTCAGTGTGTATCAATCTCTCCTCTCTTCCTTCTCTGCAAATGTCTTCACAGCTAAAACATCCTACTACCACAACAAAATTAACAGCTGCAGTGATGCTCGGACACTCTTCAAGACTTTCTCTTCTCTTCTTAATCCGCCACCTCCACCTCCTCCATCGACTCTTACAGCAGACGACTTTGCAGCTTTCTTCACAAATAAGACAAGATGCATCAGTGACCAATTCTCCACACCGCAGACTGAGGACAACTTCACAATGACCGATGCACACTCTTTATCCTCCTCCTCACCACTCTCAGAGATGGACGTCTCCAAAATTCTCCTGTCCAATCATCCTACTACTTGTCCACTTGATCCGATCCCCACTCACCTCCTTCAAGCAATCTCTTCTTCAGTCATACCTTCACTTACTCTCATTATCAACTCCTCTCTTCACTCTGGAACATTTCCCTTAGCATTCAAGCAGGCTCGGGTAAGCCCACTGCTCAAGAAACCATCTCTAAATCCAGCGCTTCTTGAAAACTACAGACCGGTATCCCTTCTTCCATTCATTGCAAAGACACTTGAGCGAGCTCTGTTCAACCAGCTTTCTATGTTCCTTGGACAGAACAACCTCCTGGACAGCAACCAATCTGGCTTCAAAAGTGGTCACTCAACTGAGACTGCTCTGCTCTCGCTTACTGAAGCCCTACGACTAGCAAGAGCAGCTTCAAAATCCTCGGTACTCATCTTACTGGACCTGTCTGCTGCTTTTGACACTGTTAATCACCAGATTCTCCTGTCCACCCTCAGAAAGATGGGCATCTCTGGAACTGCTCTCCTGTTGGTTAATTCCTACCTCTCTGACAGATCCTTCAGTGTGTCTTGGAGGGGTGATGTTTCTAAGTCACACCACCTTGCTACTGGGGTTCCTCAAGGCTCAGTACTTGGACCACTTCTCTTCTCCATCTACATGACATCTTTAGGATCTGTCATTCAGAAGCATGGCTTTTCTTATCACTGCTACCCTTGTGAAAAAAAATGCACTTTAGTGTACTTTTATAAAGTGTACTTATTATACAAATAATATACTTTAAATTTATACACTTAAGTGTAACTCAAATGCAATGTTTTCACCGGTCTGAATGCACATTAAGTATAATTGATTTAAAATATATCACATATCAAGTTGAAATAAAATGCAATAAGTTGTCATTAAGAGTGATTTTTTGGTACAACTTAAATGGCACTTTAATACAACTTTATATTTACTTTCATAATTGCTTTTAGTGTGTTTAAAATGGATTTAAAGTGCACTGTTCAATGAACTGACAAGCAATTAATGTGAACTAAAATATACTTTAATGTCAAATAAAAATACACTTAAATGTAAATTATATGTAGTGATTTTTACACAGCTAATGCATATTAATTGTATTTTATTTCAAATGTGTAATAGATTTTAAGTTCATATTAAATGCAATTAGTGAAAGTTAAGTGTGATTTATTTCAATAACTTAAGTGGAACTTTAATACAACTTTATATGTACTTTCTTATTTGCATCTAATATCTTCCAAAATATAATTAAATTGCACTGCACAATGTGACTAGTAATCAATTTGAACTAACATTTACTTTAATGTAAATTAAAAGAAAACGTAATTCTTAATTAAATGTAATGTTTCAAACACGCATATTTGCAAAAAAAAAAAGAAAAAAAAAAGAAAAAAAACTTCAAATGTCAATTTTAAATAACATTAAATGCAATCGGATGAACTTAAGAGTTATTTTAACACATCTTTCTACAGTACTTAAACTGCTTTTATTGTGTGTGAAACATGGTTATGATGTACTTCTAAAAATACTGAAAAGTAATTGTAGTTGATTAAATATGCATTAATTTCAGTTGAATGCATTGCGAACAAAGCCCCCAATGCTTACATTTATAATAAAACTTATAATAAAAATTATTAATCACATTTTTTGTTTTGCAAAGGTAAATTTAATGAAAGAATAATGAATAAAGTTTTGTATTTTCAAAACTTTAAAAAAAAATACATTAGAAAAAAACATGAGCAGAATAGTTTAATATTGTAAAATTTGAATCAAACAAGTATCAATATTGCATAATTAAATAAAACAATCAAAAGAGTTAACTTACAGTATGAATTTTTCACATTTTAACAACAGACATAGACACTAACACTACAGAGAACAAATAAAGAACTGCATGAACTTTTAATTGACTACCCCTTTAGTAGGTCACTTCAGCCTATTACAAATGCTAAATTAATTATTATCACCTTTAAACACACCACTTTCCTGAATTTTTTTAGCATAACCCTCATTGTTACACTTTTGTCATAGTAAAGCCCTGATTTGGGAAGGAGTGGTCCCTTCAAAACGAGAAATCACAGCATCTGTGAACACAAAAATAAAAACATTTAATTTTATGATAATCACTGTTATCAGATTTAGCTGCAATGGTTTATCTAGGTCGGATATACATTTGTAAAGTTAAGATACATGAAAACAATATATGCAATCTAAACATTATTAATTTTAAACTGTCCAAATAAACCTGTAATATTCTGTGTGTAGCACAACAGCAATAGATGGGTTACCATCCACACTATTTGTATGCAGATTGTTGATATGAAAAGAACACAAAATCAAATCTATATGCTAAGAAAAATTAATACTTGTCCTTCACATTAAATGTGATGGAAAGGCATTTCCCTGAAAACTAAAAAATGAACGTATAGTTAAGTACTATGAATAGTCTTAATGATTTTTTTTTTTTACAGTGGACATTCATAAACAAAGGTTTGGACATCACTAGTACAAAAAAACAACAACAAATGGAAGTGATGTAGAGAGCTAATGTGGATAGAGACAGCTCTCTGTGACAATGACTCATGATTAATTTATCTTCCAGGTACTTACAGAACAATTTATAGAACAAAGATTACTCTATAATGCACATTTAAATACTATACTGTAAAAAGTGGTAACCTGCAATTGTTATGTAGAAAGCTATTTCTACCAGTCTTTCTTAGTATAGCGTAATATATTTAGTTTGAATCAGCAATATTGATTGTTTCCCCACCAGTGACAGATTTTATGTAATTTATGAGACAATATTTCAACACCAATTGTTTATTTTGATATAGTGCTTGTACAGATATTCTCAAAACAAAATATTGTAGGGCCATGAAAGTTGGTTAAAAAACATAAAATTCAGGTGGAGATTTTACAGGGTTCCTACAGGTTTCTTAAAGTTAAATTCAAGTCTTTTTAAGACCTTTTTAAGTCCATTTATATAAACAATTAAGACCTATTTCACGTCCCTACCAGCAAAGAAAAACAAAATCCTTGAACATTTATTTTTCAAATGTGGAATGGGTAAAAGATAAGCCAAGCAGGTGTGAAAAATAAAAACATTTCAGTAGGCCACAAGACAGTTTGCCGAACAATGTTAAGCTGTTTTTTAATATTAGCTAGCTACTTATTCCATGCTGGGAATATGGGGAACTGAGAGACCCCTGAACAATGAACATCGAAAATTAGAACTCAACAATACATTAAATTAAGAAACACAGTCAACTCCTTAGCTCAGCAGCAATCTCTTTATCAAGGACAGCAGCAATCTCTTTATCAAGGACAGCCAGTTCCGTCAACTTCTCCTTTATCGTGACCGCAAGTAAACATTTTAGCGATTTCGGAGTCAGGGAACATGCATTTGAAAAGCTCTGAGATACCCTCATTTCCATTGTAGGACTGATGTTTAGCGATTGTGTTAAGAGTCCACAACACATTGGCTTTCCAAAGATGGTCAGTGCTCCTCACTCCATTCCAGTAGGTGGCGTAAATGCACCATAAACTAGTTTGCCTACCGCCATTAACAGGAAAGAAGAGGAATGACTGACGTGGCGTACGGTGACTCCTCGCTATATTTTGAGAGAGGTTAGTAATTATGTTTCAAAAATAATTTGATTTATTAAGTTAGTAAGTTATTTAATTGTCATTGTCGGTTAAACGTACTACTGCTAGCACACGCCCTTAACATAGCTGCCCGCGACTCTGCAAGTGGTAATCATAGCATAAACCAAAGTAAATATTCAATTGTATTTTAATTTAAAACCAGAGGATGTTAATGGACAAGAGGAGCAAGTAGAACAGATTGTTCTAGCACAGACTTTGCAAGTCCAGGACAATTCAGAGCAGTTTGTTTTTGTCAATTGTCTTATACATTTTAGATATCTTTTATTTAATCATGGTATCTCCTGGGAAAACAGGTGGCACGTGGTACAGGTCCGCATGCGCGACAAAAATAAAAAATTAGCAATAAGTTAAAGCCGTATTTGCATTTTTAAAACGCAGGGAAAACCGCAGGTATTTATGGGATAATGTCCCTAACTTGATATACGGATGCAATAGGGCTTGGGCGTCGTGACGTCATTACTTGGCGTGGCCACCGTGTTGATGGCCTCCTTTACTACTACTCGGACTACTGTGCAGTGTTTAGGCGTACTCCCTCTCATCCGTGTCTCTTAATTTGATTAATTAAAAATCTATTTCAACCATGCTAAACCGTTGCTGTATTGTGGTGTGTAATAGCGCAACATATAATCGCCATGGAGAAAATAAAATGAGAATGGATTAACTTTACACCACTTTCCTGCTTGGAGGCGCGACCACTGAGACCATAACATCTGAATATTAATTTATATAGCTTAAGTCAACATTGAAAATAAGGGAAATTTCCCAGGTTACTCATCCAAAATAAAGGGCAATTTCATCATTCATCTTTCTGTTGCTCTCCCTTTGCTGACATAAAAAAATTCGTACAAGACTGCTGCATTAACTAACGTTAAGCGAGTTGTTGAGCTAGGTCCAACATGACTGCTTACAGAGTGGCGTGAAATCGTGCTCTCACAACAACCACGCTATCTTAAAAAGCCCAACATCATGCTAAGGTAGCTTTCAAGTAAGCAATGCTTTGAAAACATCTGTTCGCTGGAATGGCAAGGAGTAGCAACAGGACAATAGCACAGAGACTTGACGGGTCTGATGGAGGGGCTAATGGGATATTTTACAGGAAAATATTAAAACGGGAAGACAGCGGGAAAAGAGCTCAAATACGTGAGAACCCCGGAAGAAAACGGGAGGGTTGACAGCTACTAACTACACTTTTGAAACACAGTTAAAGTCCATGTGTGAATGGTTGTTAGCACTAACAGTTACTAAACTAGCAGCTAGGTAGAGCGTAGTTTACCTTTGTCTGGATTACTGTATAGTGTTTGCCGGCTTTATGATCTGCAGCTCCTAAACCCATCCGTTTGTGAACTGTACATGAGACTCCAATGATTAGTAGCTTCAGAACTATTCTGAAGTGTAGGCACTCACAAAACAAACAAGGTAGCCGAAGATATTTGTAATGCAAAAGTGCGGCAGCAAGTGGTCGTCGGTACTCCACTATTTGTTGGGAATTTCATATGGATCCAATCCGTTAATAGAGCCGATTTTGTCCACATACCGGTCTCTGGCATCCCTATTTAGCGTATCCCTATAAATCCCACAACCTTTTCGCGATTTTAACATCTTTTTTCGTTCTCCCAACTCTGCTTCTTCTCGTTCAACTTGCTGTATGTTTACATTCGTGAGGCTATCAACATGGCTGCCACGTCCCAGAATGCAACGCGGCACCCAAGCCCTATATAATGATATCCATCCGATTTCTTACTGTTAATGTCCACTTAACGGAGTCTGTTTATTAAAATAATAAAGTGTTAAAATTGATTGAATGGTAAGATTTAGAAATGCATGCAAAATATAAAATTTCACTCTGAAATAACTAATCCACGAAATCACATGCGTGCTAAACCGTTGGGCCTGTTCTATACGGATAACGGACTTTACAAGGCACTCTGGCTGCATGCATTTTTTTCTTAACGGAGGTAGGATATACAATTAAAGCCCTGATCACACTGTAACATTCAGTTCTGCTGCTGCTGACCAGAGTGAGCAGTTTACATGAAACATCTTTACAAAGTATTTTGTATCGTTATTTCTGTTACAGACATTGAAAAAAAACACAGAAGAACTGGAATAAAACCAAAATAGCTTGTATATAAAAACTACGGAACTGAACAAAATAGAATGCACTTTTTTAAAATGACTATGTTTCAAATACAGTTTGTATCAATTACAACGTATTTCCATTTTTCTGACTTCTCTAGTGGAATGCGGCCCACGTGGATGCTATTCCCAGCCTCGACATCCGACTTCCAAGGTAAATCAAATCAACCACCGCATTGATTGTTATTTTTGACCTCTCTGTTAGAGTTAATTCTATCTCATAAAACTTCAGGTTTCTACAGCATTAAGGTTTTATCTATAAATGTATTTGTGGTTGGGAGGTATGAAATGATCAGACTAAGTAATTGTACAATGCAATTAGGAATTTATGATTTAGAACTTGGAATTACACAAATAAATCATCTGCAAACATGCAAATTATTAAAGTGTTATCAAGAACAAATAAGAAATTAAACATTTAAACTATAAACCAAATGATTGAACATTAAACAATTGGGTTGACCATTACTTACAGAAATATAAGAAGGTTGAATTTAATTTAGTGAATTCAAGTTAAAGCTGCAGTAGGGAACTTTTGGAAAAATATATTTTTTACATATTTGTTAAACCTGTCATTATGTAGAATATGAGACAGATAATCTGTGAAAAAATAAAGTTCCTCTGGCTCCTCCCAGTGGTCCTATTGCCATTTGCAGAAAGTCATCTGCTCCCGGTAAAAAACAACCAATCAGAGCTGCGGTCCTTAACTTTGTTTGTGTTCAAAATGTAGAAAAATGTACATAATAAGCGAGTACATCATGAATCCATTTTCCAATCCGTGTTTTCAGCTTGTCCTGAATCACTAGGGCAGTAGTTCCCAAAGTGGGGGTCGGGACCCCCCGGAGTGGGGAGCGGGGGGGTCGCGAGATGATTTACAGAAACTTTTTTTTTTTTTTTTTTATATGTTAATGCGAGATGGTGAAAAAAAAAGTCCGAAATACACATTAAGGGTCTTTATTTTATTGCACTTTGTCTGTTTGTGTCAAAAGTTAGCGTTGTAAATTATCCTGCCGATCCGTGATCTCTGTCTGCTCTCTTTCATCACAGGCACGGCTGGAAAGCTCTCTCTTCACTGTACAATGCTGTCAGATCCAAATATGGTCATTTCTTATTTATCAGCAACCAATCGAGAAAGTAAAAGGGCTGAATGCGCAATCTCATTGGCTGAAGATAAATCTTTAAAGCCTGTTTTCTCAAAATGACCTTTCTCTCATACTCCAAGTACGAAATCTCCACTTTAGTAGCACCTATATGCACGTCCTGATTTTGCCAAGTCCGATTTGTTCCTAGGTCAACATATTTTGTTGACCCTGGAACAACATTTTACTCCAAAAATGTATTCTTAACCATATCCCTACACCTAAACCTAACCTTAACCATGATTAATCCCTAAAATCAGAGGAAATGATAGATGAATGACACTGATGTACAAGCACCAAACACTGATTTTAAGCATAAACTTCACAAAATCTATAAACTGGTTCTTCAAATCTGATTGGTTAGTCACAATGTTGTTCCAGGGTCAACAACGATGTTGTCCCAGGAACATGTCTCACTTGGTAAAATCAGGTTAGGCCACCTATATACACCAAACGTTCCAGTCTTGTATCTAGTTATATTATGAAGACATTTACAGAGGGATTTGTAAATATATTATTCCTAGCCTGATTTATATAACATTTTATTACAAAAAACATGGCGAAAATCATTTTTTTAAGGCTATTGATAGTATATTCTGATTTACAGGATAACAAAAGTAGATATCCATAAATCCCTCTGTAATTTTTTCCCCATCTAATATGTGAGCACAATGAAAAAATTTTTTTTAATCTGGATTTATCCAATACTCAGAATTCGTTTTTTTAAATTTATACAAATTAGCTCATATTTAATTAGATATTGCCTAATTTGCATATTTAAACATTAAATTACAGAAAACTTGTAATACATTTTTTTCTCATCTCAACGTAGGTAATCAACTGGGTAAGTTTCATGGTGATATGTGCTAGTTAAAAAAATTACCCTATTCACCTGTAGTGTCTCGCCTTAAAAAAGGTTGTAATGATGCGAGTATAAATTTAGGATAATTTAAATAAACTGGAAATAAAACTTTGTTGGTTCCGATTAATTATGACAGTGACCTGTCAATCACAATTTACAGCACAACAACATGCGCTAGCTAGCTAGATGCACATTTGGTGTTTTGCTAAACAGCGACCGGTCTATTTTGAGATCTAAACTTGATAAAAAATGAAACGGTGGTTATTATCATCAAAAGAGAACGAGAAGGGAGCAGAGATACCTGCTGATGAGAGAACGGGATCAGCAGAAAATACAGAGGGCAGAGAAGAGGATGAGCCGCCAGGACTACCCTCCACCTCTGGAAGGGCAGCCCGCCAAACTTGTGCTCCGCAAACGGACCATCCCTCCTCGAAAGCCAGAAAATACAGAGAGAAATACATAAAATATGGTTTCACGTGTTTTTTTATAAATCAGGTACAACACCCTCAATGCGTTGTGTGCTCCGAAGTCCTCGCACATGAGAGTCTGAAGCCCGTGAAAATGCAAAGACACCTGAACACCAAACACCCCAGCCTCTGACTAAACCCACTGACTTTTTCCGCAGAAAGGAGAAAGAGTTACAGGAACAAAAAAAAAGTCATTTTTAAACAAACAGCTATCCCCACAAAAGCTCAGAAGGCGTCATATGAAGTGGCATATTTAATTGCAAAGACCAAAAAGCCACACACCATTGGAGAAACTTTAATCAAACCAGCAGCATTAGTTATGAGTTGCGTCATGCATGGAGATAAACTGGCCACTGAGCTGGAACAAGTGCCGCTCTCTGATGGGACTGTATCCCGCCGCATTACAGACATGGCTCAGGATATCAAGCGTCAACAGATTGACAGAGTGAAGAAGAGTGGGAGGTACTCCTTACAACTGGATGAATCTACAGACGTGTCCAGCACCACTCAACTCCTTGTATTTGTCAGATATATTTTTGAGGGGAAACTAAATGAGGAAATGTTATTTTGTACACAACTGGAGGGATCATGCACAGGCGAGGACATTTAGCTCCAATGATCTATATAGAATGACATTCTACCCTAGAATGTTAGCTCCAATGATCTATCTGTATAGAATGTCGTTCTGTTTTACCTGTCTTGATTCCTAATACACAACAGATGACGATTATAAGGTTAAACGTTCAGAATATGAATCCATATAAGGTTAGTATAACCTGGTTCAGCACTTTGCGAATGGACAGTGACTCAAATAGCATTCTACGAGTTCAGTAGCCTACATTTTTGGGAAACGCGCGAGGAATTGTGGCTATCGTTCATAACCTTGCACGTAGAGAGCGTTTTTAAGAGCTAAGATAGGCTAGGCTAAGTCATTATCGGGAAACCTGGCCCAGAACAGATAGCTTAAACAACAGAACAGGACAGAAAATAATAATATAAATATAATATAGGCTAAATAAAAAAAATAAAATAGGTCTACAATAAATAGCTATATATTTTTTATACTTAAATAATTAACAAATTACAACAACAAAAATAAATCACTGAATTAGTTTGAAGCTTTGAAAAACCGGCAAAAAAATGTCCCCATCAGACGAAGTTTTTTCTTATAGATGTTTCTGAAAACTGCTTTTTTCTTCATAAAACGAGTTGGACATCATCACACAAATGTCTGCGTATGGACCAGTTAAATCAGAAGACTAAAATTCGCCTTCAGAGAATAAGGATGTCACAACAATAATGAGCCACTCTCACAATGTATAAGGTTTAACGAATTTTTTAGTTTTTGATTTGCATAGAATGCAAATTTTGTAGAACTTGAGAAATAGATAAAGATAAAATAAAATACAGGGAATGGAAAAAATAAAATACAGAAAATACAAAGTGTGCTTCAAAAAATAATTTCTTTAAACACCGTTTTTTTCTTAGGGTTTTAAGGACTTTAAATACTCTAAAGGACTCATTTTCTAAACAAAATAAATAAAGGACAAAAATAAATATATTCTGCTATTACTTTATGCTAATACTTCCAGATTTTCTAGTAAAGCTGAACATCCGACAGCAAAAACAAAATGCTGGGTCTGCCTTGACACTGTACTCCAACCACTCTCTGTTGTGAAACCATTTATCAACGAATGATCTCCCCTTACTACTGTAAACGGTTACAGGATACTGTTTTAACACAATTTGGACAGGCCTGTCAGTCCCGATATCATCAACCACTGTCCACTGACTTGAAGGGCTTGAAGATTGTTGCTCTATGGCTGTGATAGTTAAATCTTTTGGCGGTTGTCTGGAGCTAGCATTGGCAGAAGAAGGGCCAGCTCGGCTCTCATAGACCGTGGTACTGGTGGTCATGGCCGGAGTAAGTCTGCTGAATGACGAGGATGACGAATGACGATTTAATTTTTTTTAAATTACCTGCTAACAACTTTCTATAATATAGACAGACAAACTGTTATTCATCTTGAAATGGATTTTGCACGCATTGCAAATCAAATGTAACAAGTTTACTCTGCGACCTATAAGCATTTTCCCCATTCTTTTTATTTTATATAATTTACGTTACAGTTTGAACATTTAATATTGAAATAATAACTAAAAGGGATATGGATTTTTTTGGGCCACGCCATGGCCTGTAGGAGGAACATCAATGACCGCTAGGGCGGACACGGCCCTCAAATGCCCCACCACAGCGCCGACGCTGACTCAGCAGCACTATTTTCTGTATTCATTATTTTCTCGCAGCCCATATTATTATTTTCACAAGACCATAATGATAATAACAAATCATCAATTAATAATTAATCATTATTTTACGAAAATCATTGTTCTTTGTGATCGTGGGTATTTGGGGAAGGCTTTAAGAGCAAGCGGTATCCTCTGTTCCCACCTCACAGCGTGCGGGACTCTCCGCTAACAGAAGCAGCTTCACCATCTGCTGTTTTACTTTACTTAATCAGATTTAGGTGAATAAAACTTATTGATCACGAGTCGAAACATTCATTCTACCTGAAGGAAGACATATTTTATTGAGCTAATGCTGTTAAAGAGAGAGAGAGAGAGAGAGAGAGAGAGAACCAGTCTAGGGCTATTCTTAAACTTGGAGCTCATTATATTGAAGTACAAATCCAAACACCAGAAACGTTATGCATTTTATCAATAATTAAATGTTATGAAAAGTATGCTTTTTATTTATTCACATGCTGTATGGTTGAAATAATTTTGTGAAATAAAAATGTTTCATAAACCTTCAGTTGTTATGCTCTAAAATCCATGCCATTATTAATTTCACAGTATTTTTACCACCTAAATGACTAATCTTTAAAGTCACAAGGCCAATGGTATTTTTTAATGAAATTATTTTGTTATTTTTTATTTTATTTTTTTTGAATAATTGTAGCCTACATAAATAGGTAAAGCAAAACAAATATTTGGATCGTCCCTTATTTATTCCCTTATTTTCTTAAAGAATAAACACGTATTTTCTACAAGAATAAACATGATAAAATATTATTAATTAATAAAAATAATTTAAGCAATTAAAACCTATGTTTAAACTTGAATTTAAATACTATTAAACTAACTTTAAATTCTCAAGGGGTTTATAAGTGTAAAATGTCACAGGGCATGTTAAATAGCCTAAATGAACTTGTGTTAACAATATAATTAGAACTAACAATATAATTCAATTTTTTTTAAATGAACAATTGCTGTATAAAATGGGACAGCAACCTTTATATTAAACATTTTTAAATCGTCCACAGCTGAGCATTGCGGGACGGGGATCTGCGCCAGAGCGCGTGAAGTGAATGTGATGAACAAAGTCATTTTCATATGCAATGAGAAAAAACAAAAACCTGGTTAGCCTAGATTAGTCCCAGGCTCTGTTCTGAAGTAAAATAATTATAATTACTGTTAACCAAGAGTAATAAATTTTAATGGATTAATCGCCTATTTTTATTTGCTGCATGTTTTCCTTATTTTTTAAACACGCTAAAAAATAAATTAAGTTTATCAGAGGAAAAAAATATATGAGTCCTGTATAGGTTTCATTTTAATGGATTAATCCCCTATTTTTGTTTGCTGCATTTTTTTTTTAACATGCTAAAAAATAAATCAGAGTTTTTGAGAGGAAAAAATATAAGTCAGTTATAAGTTGCATTATATTACATTCAGAAATAACGGCTGGCCTAATAATGTTATAATGTAACAGAATATTTTTGTTCCCTTCACTTTACAAAAAATCCTTTAAATTTAACAAATATATCAGAACAAAACAAAAATTAAAAATATATAATTCTAATGGATAAATATAATTGCAGCAAATAATAATATACGCTTAGCTATAAACAAACAAAAAATAATAATTTAAAGCTAAGCATAAGGTGGGTTTTCTCATTCAGGAGAAATCCAAACGTTTCCATATTCGTGATGTTGCCCATTTGAAGCTTAACTATTATTCATGAGGTAAATAGGCTGTGTGCATTTCAGTATCGATGAAACAAAAAAATCATAATTAACAATGTGGAGTAAGTGGACCGCTGCTAACGCTGAATGTCTGGTGAACGACTGCCGTTTCCAGTGAATATGTCCACGAGACACCAGCGATCAAACAGCTGAAACAAATAATATTAATTTTTATATATATATATATATATATATATATATATATATTAGTAGTGGGCATAGATTACTTTTTTAAATCTAGATTACTCTCACTGTGATCTTGAAATTAATGTAGATTAATCTAGATTAAAATGGCTCATTCGAATTCTGCCGAAGGCATTCAGAATATGTGTGTTACCCAAATAAAACTAACAGTAAGTCTTTGAGAAGGGGTTTATCAAGCTCATCTCCTGTTTCCAAAATGCATCACAAACTGCTTGAAAAAGCTGTAAACTAATTCCACATTGCACAAGGTGCAAACAACATTACGCCTGTTTCACACATACTCCGTCTGCAGTGCGTATGCGTTGCATATTTTTTACGCACCCATGTTAACAGATTCCAGTTGCGTTCCAGGAGCGTTGCGTCTGCAGCAGTGCAGCGATCTTTTACGTACTGAGTAGTGGACTGCAAACACGTCCTGTGTGAAAGCACATCGAGTCCGTGCTGCACCACATACGTAACGCACACGGACTGCATACGCACTGCAGACGGAGTAGGTGTGAAACAGGCGTGAGCAGGGCGTAGCTGTATGTGTGATACAGGCGTGATCAGGGCCGTAGCTGTATGTGTGATACAGGCGTGATCAGGGCCGTAGCTGTATGTGTGATACAGGCGTGATCAGGGCCGTAGCTGTACGTGTGAAACAGGCTTGAGCAGGGCGTAGCTGTATGTGTGAAACAGGCGTGAGCAGGGCCGTAGCTGTATGTGTGAAACAGGCTTGAGCAGGGCGTAGCTGTATGTGTGAAACAGGCTTGAGCAGGGCGTAGCTGTATGTGTGATACAGGCGTGATCAGGGCCGTAGCTGTATGTGTGAAACAGGCGTGAGCAGGGCGTAGCTGTATGTGTGAAACAAGCTTGAGCAGGGCCGTAGCTGTATGTGTGAAACAGGCGTGATTCAGGGCCGTAGCTGTATGTGTGATACAGGCGTGAGCAGGGCGTAGCTGTATGTTTGAAACAGGCGTGAGCAGGGCGTAGCTGTATGTGTGAAACAGGCTTGAGCAGGGCCGTAGCTGTATGTGTGAAACAGGCTTGAGCAGGGCGTAGCTGTATGTGTGAAACAGGCTTGAGCAGGGCGTAGCTGTATGTGTGAAACAGGCTTGAGCAGGGCGTAGCTGTATGTGTGAAACAGGCTTGAGCAGGGCGTAGCTGTATGTGTGAAACAGGCTTGAGCAGGGCGTAGCTGTATGTGTGAAACAGGCTTGAGCAGGGCGTAGCTGTATGTGTGATACAGGCGTGATCAGGGCCGTAGCTGTATGTGTGAAACAGGCGTGAGCAGGGCGTAGCTGTATGTGTGAAACAAGCTTGAGCAGGGCCGTAGCTGTATGTGTGAAACAGGCGTGATTCAGGGCCGTAGCTGTATGTGTGATACAGGCGTGAGCAGGGCGTAGCTGTATGTGTGAAACAGGCGTGAGCAGGGCGTAGCTGTATGTGTGAAACAGGCTTGAGCAGGGCCGTAGCTGTATGTGTGAAACAGGCTTGAGCAGGGCGTAGCTGTATGTGTGAAACAGGCTTGAGCAGGGCGTAGCTGTATGTGTGAAACAGGCTTGAGCAGGGCGTAGCTGTATGTGTGAAACAGGCTTGAGCAGGGCGTAGCTGTATGTGTGAAACAGGCTTGAGCAGGGCGTAGCTGTAAGTGTGAAACAGGCTTGAGCAGGGCGTAGCTGTATGTGTGAAACAGGCTTGAGCAGGGCGTAGCTGTATGTGTGAAACAGGCTTGAGCAGGGCCGTAGCTGTATGTGTGAAACAGGCTTGAGCAGGGCGTAGCTGTATGTGTGAAACAGGCTTGAGCAGGGCGTAGCTGTATGTGTGAAACAGGCGTGAGCAGGGCCGTAGCTGTATGTGTGAAACAGGCGTGAGCAGGGCCGTAGCTGTATGTGTGAAACAGGCTTGAGCAGGGCGTAGCTGTATGTGTGAAACAGGCGTGATCAGGGCGTAGCTGTATGTGTGAAACAGGCTTGAGCAGGGCGTAGCTGTATGTGTGATACAGGCGTGATCAGGGCCGTAGCTGTATGTGTGAAACAGGCGTGAGCAGGGCCGTAGCTGTATGTGTGAAACAGGCGTGAGCAGGGCCGTAGCTGTATGTGTGAAACAGGCGTGAGCAGGGCGTAGCTGTATGTGTGATACAGGCGTGATCAGGGCCGTAGCTGTATGTGTGATACAGGCGTGATCAGGGCCGTAGCTGTATGTGTGATACAGGCGTGATCAGGGCCGTAGCTGTACGTGTGAAACAGGCTTGAGCAGGGCGTAGCTGTATGTGTGAAACAGGCTTGAGCAGGGCGTAGCTGTATGTGTGAAACAGGCTTGAGCAGGGCGTAGCTGTATGTGTGATACAGGCGTGATCAGGGCCGTAGCTGTATGTGTGAAACAGGCGTGAGCAGGGCGTAGCTGTATGTGTGAAACAAGCTTGAGCAGGGCCGTAGCTGTATGTGTGAAACAGGCGTGATTCAGGGCCGTAGCTGTATGTGTGATACAGGCGTGAGCAGGGCGTAGCTGTATGTGTGAAACAGGCGTGAGCAGGGCGTAGCTGTATGTGTGAAACAGGCTTGAGCAGGGCCGTAGCTGTATGTGTGAAACAGGCTTGAGCAGGGCGTAGCTGTATGTGTGAAACAGGCTTGAGCAGGGCGTAGCTGTATGTGTGAAACAGGCTTGAGCAGGGCGTAGCTGTATGTGTGAAACAGGCTTGAGCAGGGCGTAGCTGTATGTGTGAAACAGGCTTGAGCAGGGCGTAGCTGTATGTGTGAAACAGGCTTGAGCAGGGCGTAGCTGTATGTGTGATACAGGCGTGATCAGGGCCGTAGCTGTATGTGTGAAACAGGCGTGAGCAGGGCGTAGCTGTATGTGTGAAACAAGCTTGAGCAGGGCCGTAGCTGTATGTGTGAAACAGGCGTGATTCAGGGCCGTAGCTGTATATGTGATACAGGCGTGAGCAGGGCGTAGCTGTATGTGTGAAACAGGCGTGAGCAGGGCGTAGCTGTATGTGTGAAACAGGCTTGAGCAGGGCCGTAGCTGTATGTGTGAAACAGGCTTGAGCAGGGCGTAGCTGTATGTGTGAAACAGGCTTGAGCAGGGCGTAGCTGTATGTGTGAAACAGGCTTGAGCAGGGCGTAGCTGTATGTGTGAAACAGGCTTGAGCAGGGCGTAGCTGTATGTGTGAAACAGGCTTGAGCAGGGCGTAGCTGTAAGTGAGAAACAGGCTTGAGCAGGGCGTAGCTGTATGTGTGAAACAGGCTTGAGCAGGACGTAGCTGTATGTGTGAAACAGGCTTGAGCAGGGCCGTAGCTGTATGTGTGAAACAGGCTTGAGCAGGGCGTAGCTGTATGTGTGAAACAGGCTTGAGCAGGGCCGTAGCTGTATGTGTGAAACAGGCTTGAGCAGGGCGTAGCTGTATGTGTGAAACAGGCGTGAGCAGGGCCGTAGCTGTATGTGTGAAACAGGCGTGAGCAGGGCCGTAGCTGTATGTGTGAAACAGGCTTGAGCAGGGCGTAGCTGTATGTGTGAAACAGGCGTGATCAGGGCGTAGCTGTATGTGTGAAACAGGCTTGAGCAGGGCGTAGCTGTATGTGTGATACAGGCGTGATCAGGGCCGTAGCTGTATGTGTGAAACAGGCGTGAGCAGGGCCGTAGCTGTATGTGTGAAACAGGCGTGAGCAGGGCCGTAGCTGTATGTGTGAAACAGGCGTGAGCAGGGCGTAGCTGTATGTGTGAAACAGGCGTGAGCAGGGCGTAGCTGTATGTGTGATACAGGCGTGATCAGGGCCGTAGCTGTATGTGTGATACAGGCGTGATCAGGGCCGTAGCTGTATGTGTGAAACAGGCGTGAGCAGGGCGTAGCTGTATGTGTGAAACAAGCTTGAGCAGGGCCGTAGCTGTATGTGTGAAACAGGCGTGATTCAGGGCCGTAGCTGTATGTGTGATACAGGCGTGAGCAGGGCGTAGCTGTATGTGTGAAACAGGCGTGAGCAGGGCGTAGCTGTATGTGTGAAACAGGCTTGAGCAGGGCGTAGCTGTATGTGTGAAACAGGCTTGAGCAGGGCGTAGCTGTAAGTGTGAAACAGGCTTGAGCAGGGCGTAGCTGTATGTGTGAAACAGGCTTGAGCAGCGCGTAGCTGTATGTGTGAAACAGGCTTGAGCAGGGCCGTAGCTGTATGTGTGAAACAGGCTTGAGCAGGGCGTAGCTGTATGTGTGAAACAGGCTTGAGCAGGGCCGTAGCTGTATGTGTGAAACAGGCTTGAGCAGGGCGTAGCTGTATGTGTGAAACAGGCGTGAGCAGGGCCGTAGCTGTATGTGTGAAACAGGCGTGATTCAGGGCCGTAGCTGTATGTGTGATACAGGCGTGATCAGGGCTGTAGCTGTATGTGTGAAACAGGCGTGAGCAGGGCTGTAGCTGTATGTGTGAAACAGGCTTGAGCAGGGTGTAGCTGTATGTGTGAAACAGGCGTGATCAGGGCCGTAGCTGTATGTGTGAAACAGGCGTGATCAGGGCCGTAGCTGTATGTGTGAAACAGGCGTGAGCAGGGCCGTAGCTGTATGTGTGAAACAGGCGTGAGCAGGGCCGTAGCTGTATGTGTGAAACAGGCGTGAGCAGGGCCGTAGCTGTATGTGTGAAACAGGCGTGATCAGGGCCGTAGCTGTATGTGTGATAAAGGCGTGAGCAGAGCCGTAGCTGTATGTTTGAAACAGGCGTTAGCAGGGCGTAACTGTATGTGTGAAACAGACGTGAGCAGGGCGTAGCTGTATGTGTGATACAGGCGTGAGCAGGGCGTAGCTGTATGTGTGAAACAGGCTTGAGCAGGGCGTAGCTGTATGTGTGAAACAGGCTTGAGCAGGGCGTAGCTGTATGTGTGAAACAGGCTTGAGCAGGGCGTAGCTGTATGTGTGATACAGGCGTGATCAGGGCCGTTGCTGTATGTGTGAAACAGGCGTGAGCAGGGCGTAGCTGTATGTGTGATACAAGCGTGATCAGGGCCGTAGCTGTATGTGTGAAACAGGCGTGAGCAGGGCGTAGCTGTATGTGTGAAACAGGCGTGAGCAGGGCGTAGCTGTATGTGTGAAACAGGCGTGAGCAGGGCGTAGCTGTATGTGTGAAACAGGCGTGATTCAGGGCCGTAGCTTTATGTGTGATACAGGCGTGATCAGGGCCGTAGCTGTATGTGTGAAACAGGCTTGAGCAGGGCGTAGCTGTATGTGTGAAACAGGTGTGAGCAGGGCGTAGCTGTATGTGTGAAACAGGCTTGAGCAGGGCCGTAGCTGTATGTGTGAAACAGGCTTGAGCAGGGCGTAGCTGTATGTGTGAAACAGGCTTGAGCAGGGCGTAGCTGTATGTGTGAAACAGGCTTGAGCAGGGCGTAGCTGTATGTGTGAAACAGGCTTGAGCAGGGCGTAGCTGTATGTGTGAAACAGGCTTGAGCAGGGCGTAGCTGTAAGTGTGAAACAGGCTTGAGCAGGGCGTAGCTGTATGTGTGAAACAGGCTTGAGCAGGGCGTAGCTGTATGTGTGAAACAGGCTTGAGCAGGGCCGTAGCTGTATGTGTGAAACAGGCTTGAGCAGGGCGTAGCTGTATGTGTGAAACAGGCTTGAGCAGGGCGTAGCTGTATGTGTGAAACAGGCGTGAGCAGGGCCGTAGCTGTATGTGTGAAACAGGCGTGAGCAGGGCCGTAGCTGTATGTGTGAAACAGGCTTGAGCAGGGCGTAGCTGTATGTGTGAAACAGGCGTGATCAGGGCGTAGCTGTATGTGTGAAACAGGCTTGAGCAGGGCGTAGCTGTATGTGTGATACAGGCGTGATCAGGGCCGTAGCTGTATGTGTGAAACAGGCGTGAGCAGGGCCGTAGCTGTATGTGTGAAAACAGGCCGTGAGCAGGGCCGTAGCTGTATGTGTGAAACAGGCTGAGCAGGGCGTAGCTGTATGTGTGATACAGGCGTGATCAGGGCCGTAGCTGTATGTGTGATACAGGCGTGATCAGGGCCGTAGCTGTATGTGTGATTACAGGCGTGATCAGGGCCGTAGCTGTACGTGTGAAACAGGCTTGAGCAGGGCGTAGCTGTATGTGTGAAACAGGCTTTGAGCAGGGCGTAGCTGTATGTGTGATACAGGCGTGATCAGGGCCGTAGCTGTATGTGTGAAACAGGCGTGAGCAGGGCGTAGCTGTATGTGTGAAACAAGCTTGAGCAGGGCCGTAGCTGTATGTGTGAAACAGGCGTGATTCAGGGCCGTAGCTGTATGTGTGATACAGGCGTGAGCAGGGCGTAGCTGTATGTGTGAAACAGGCGTGAGCAGGGCGTAGCTGTATGTGTGAAACAGGCTTGAGCAGGGCCGTAGCTGTATGTGTGAAACAGGCTTGAGCAGGGCGTAGCTGTATGTGTGAAACAGGCTTTGAGCAGGGCGTAGCTGTATGTGTGATACAGGCGTGATCAGGGCCGTAGCTGTATGTGTGATACAGGCGTGATCAGGGCCGTAGCTGTATGTGTGAAACAGGCTTGAGCAGGGCGTAGCTGTATGTGTGAAACAGGCTTGAGCAGGGCGTAGCTGTATGTGTGATACAGGCGTGATCAGGGCCGTAGCTGTATGTGTGAAACAGGCGTGAGCAGGGCGTAGCTGTATGTGTGAAACAAGCTTGAGCAGGGCCGTAGCTGTATGTGTGAAACAGGCGTGATTCAGGGCCGTAGCTGTATGTGTGATACAGGCGTGAGCAGGGCGTAGCTGTATGTGTGAAACAGGCGTGAGCAGGGCGTAGCTGTATGTGTGAAACAGGCTTGAGCAGGGCCGTAGCTGTATGTGTGAAACAGGCTTGAGCAGGGCGTAGCTGTATGTGTGAAACAGGCTTGAGCAGGGCGTAGCTGTATGTGTGAAACAGGCTTGAGCAGGGCGTAGCTGTATGTGTGAAACAGGCTTGAGCAGGGCGTAGCTGTATGTGTGAAACAGGCTTGAGCAGGGCGTAGCTGTATGTGTGAAACAGGCTTGAGCAGGGCGTAGCTGTATGTGTGATACAGGCGTGATCAGGGCCGTAGCTGTATGTGTGAAACAGGCGTGAGCAGGGCGTAGCTGTATGTGTGAAACAAGCTTGAGCAGGGCCGTAGCTGTATGTGTGAACAGGCGTGATTCAGGGCCGTAGCTGTATATGTGATACAGGCGTGAGCAGGGCGTAGCTGTATGTGTGAAACAGGCGTGAGCAGGGCGTAGCTGTATGTGTGAAACAGGCTTGAGCAGGGCCGTAGCTGTATGTGTGAAACAGGCTTGAGCAGGGCGTAGCTGTATGTGTGAAAACAGGCTTGAGCAGGGCGTAGCTGTATGTGTGAAACAGGCTTGAGCAGGGCGTAGCTGTATGTGTGAAACAGGCTTGAGCAGGCGTAAGCTGTATGTGTGAAACAGGCTTGAGCAGGGCGTAGCTGTAAGTGAGAAACAGGCTTGAGCAGGGCGTAGCTGTATGTGTGAAACAGGCTTGAGCAGGGCGTAGCTGTATGTGTGAAACAGGCTTGAGCAGGGCCGTAGCTGTATGTGTGAAACAGGCTTGAGCAGGGCGTAGCTGTATGTGTGAAACAGGCTTGAGCAGGGCCGTAGCTGTATGTGTGAAACAGGCTTGAGCAGGGCGTAGCTGTATGTGTGAAACAGGCGTGAGCAGGGCCGTAGCTGTATGTGTGAAACAGGCGTGAGCAGGGCCGTAGCTGTATGTGTGAAACAGGCTTGAGCAGGGCGTAGCTGTATGTGTGAAACAGGCGTGATCAGGGCGTAGCTGTATGTGTGAAACAGGCGTGAGCAGGGCGTAGCTGTATGTGTGAAACAGGCTTGAGCAGGGCCGTAGCTGTATGTGTGAAACAGGCTTGAGCAGGGCGTAGCTGTATGTGTGAAACAGGCTTGAGCAGGGCGTAGCTGTATGTGTGAAACAGGCTTGAGCAGGGCGTAGCTGTATGTGTGAAACAGGCTTGAGCAGGGCGTAGCTGTATGTGTGAAACAGGCTTGAGCAGGGCGTAGCTGTAAGTGAGAAACAGGCTTGAGCAGGGCGTAGCTGTATGTGTGAAACAGGCTTGAGCAGGGCGTAGCTGTATGTGTGAAACAGGCTTGAGCAGGGGCCGTAGCTGTATGTGTGAAACAGGCTTGAGCAGGGCGTAGCTGTATGTGTGAAACAGGCTTGAGCAGGGCCGTAGCTGTATGTGTGAAACAGGCTTGAGCAGGGCGTAGCTGTATGTGTGAAACAGGCGTGAGCAGGGCCGTAGCTGTATGTGTGAAACAGGCGTGAGCAGGGCCGTAGCTGTATGTGTGAAACAGGCTTGAGCAGGGCGTAGCTGTATGTGTGAAACAGGCGTGATCAGGGCGTAGCTGTATGTGTGAAACAGGCTTGAGCAGGGCGTAGCTGTATGTGTGATACAGGCGTGATCAGGGCCGTAGCTGTATGTGTGAAACAGGCGTGAGCAGGGCCGTAGCTGTATGTGTGAAACAGGCGTGAGCAGGGCCGTAGCTGTATGTGTGAAACAGGCGTGAGCAGGGCGTAGCTGTATGTGTGAAACAGGCGTGAGCAGGGCGTAGCTGTATGTGTGATACAGGCGTGATCAGGGCCGTAGCTGTATGTGTGATACAGGCGTGATCAGGGCCGTAGCTGTATGTGTGAAACAGGCGTGAGCAGGGCGTAGCTGTATGTGTGAAACAGGCTTGAGCAGGGCCGTAGCTGTATGTGTGAAACAGGCGTGATTCAGGGCCGTAGCTGTATGTGTGATACAGGCGTGAGCAGGGCGTAGCTGTATGTGTGAAACAGGCGTGAGCAGGGCGTAGCTGTATGTGTGAAACAGGCTTGAGCAGGGCGTAGCTGTATGTGTGAAACAGGCTTGAGCAGGGCGTAGCTGTAAGTGTGAAACAGGCTTGAGCAGGGCGTAGCTGTATGTGTGAAACAGGCTTGAGCAGCGCGTAGCTGTATGTGTGAAACAGGCTTGAGCAGGGCCGTAGCTGTATGTGTGAAACAGGCTTGAGCAGGGCGTAGCTGTATGTGTGAAACAGGCTTGAGCAGGGCCGTAGCTGTATGTGTGAAACAGGCTTGAGCAGGGCGTAGCTGTATGTGTGAAACAGGCGTGAGCAGGGCCGTAGCTGTATGTGTGAAACAGGCGTGATTCAGGGCCGTAGCTGTATGTGTGATACAGGCGTGATCAGGGCCGTAGCTGTATGTGTGAAACAGGCTTGAGCAGGGCGTAGCTGTATGTGTGAAACAGGCGTGATCAGGGCCGTAGCTGTATGTGTGAAACAGGCGTGATCAGGGCCGTAGCTGTATGTGTGAAACAGGCGTGAGCAGGGCCGTAGCTGTATGTGTGAAACAGGCGTGAGCAGGGCCGTAGCTGTATGTGTGAAACAGGCGTGAGCAGGGCCGTAGCTGTATGTGTGAAACAGGCGTGATCAGGGCCGTAGCTGTATGTGTGATACAGGCGTGAGCAGGGCCGTAGCTGTATGTTTGAAACAGGCGTTAGCAGGGCGTAACTGTATGTGTGAAACAGACGTGAGCAGGGCGTAGCTGTATGTGTGATACAGGCGTGAGCAGGGCGTAGCTGTATGTGTGAAACAGGCTTGAGCAGGGCGTAGCTGTATGTGTGAAACAGGCTTGAGCAGGGCGTAGCTGTATGTGTGAAACAGGCTTGAGCAGGGCGTAGCTGTATGTGTGATACAGGCGTGATCAGGGCCGTTGCTGTATGTGTGAAACAGGCGTGAGCAGGGCGTAGCTGTATGTGTGATACAAGCGTGATCAGGGCCGTAGCTGTATGTGTGAAACAGGCGTGATCAGGGCCGTAGCTGTATGTGTGAAACAGGCGTGAGCAGGGCCGTAGCTGTATGTGTGAAACAGGCGTGAGCAGGGCCGTAGCTGTATGTGTGAAACAGGCGTGAGCAGGGCGTAGCTGTATGTGTGAAACAGGCGTGAGCAGGGCGTAGCTGTATGTGTGATACAGGCGTGATCAGGGCCGTAGCTGTATGTGTGATACAGGCGTGATCAGGGCCGTAGCTGTATGTGTGAAACAGGCGTGAGCAGGGCGTAGCTGTATGTGTGAAACAGGCTTGAGCAGGGCCGTAGCTGTATGTGTGAAACAGGCGTGATTCAGGGCCGTAGCTGTATGTGTGATACAGGCGTGAGCAGGGCGTAGCTGTATGTGTGAAACAGGCGTGAGCAGGGCGTAGCTGTATGTGTGAAACAGGCTTGAGCAGGGCCGTAGCTGTATGTGTGAAACAGGCGTGATTCAGGGCCGTAGCTGTATATGTGATACAGGCGTGAGCAGGGCGTAGCTGTATGTGTGAAACAGGCGTGAGCAGGGCGTAGCTGTATGTGTGAAACAGGCTTGAGCAGGGCCGTAGCTGTATGTGTGAAACAGGCTTGAGCAGGGCGTAGCTGTATGTGTGAAACAGGCTTGAGCAGGGCGTAGCTGTATGTGTGAAACAGGCTTGAGCAGGGCGTAGCTGTATGTGTGAAACAGGCTTGAGCAGGGCGTAGCTGTATGTGTGAAACAGGCTTGAGCAGGGCGTAGCTGTAAGTGAGAAACAGGCTTGAGCAGGGCGTAGCTGTATGTGTGAAACAGGCTTGAGCAGGGCGTAGCTGTATGTGTGAAACAGGCTTGAGCAGGGCCGTAGCTGTATGTGTGAAACAGGCTTGAGCAGGGCGTAGCTGTATGTGTGAAACAGGCTTGAGCAGGGCCGTAGCTGTATGTGTGAAACAGGCTTGAGCAGGGCGTAGCTGTATGTGTGAAACAGGCGTGAGCAGGGCCGTAGCTGTATGTGTGAAACAGGCGTGAGCAGGGCCGTAGCTGTATGTGTGAAACAGGCTTGAGCAGGGCGTAGCTGTATGTGTGAAACAGGCGTGATCAGGGCGTAGCTGTATGTGTGAAACAGGCGTGAGCAGGGCGTAGCTGTATGTGTGAAACAGGCTTGAGCAGGGCCGTAGCTGTATGTGTGAAACAGGCTTGAGCAGGGCGTAGCTGTATGTGTGAAACAGGCTTGAGCAGGGCGTAGCTGTATGTGTGAAACAGGCTTGAGCAGGGCGTAGCTGTATGTGTGAAACAGGCTTGAGCAGGGCGTAGCTGTATGTGTGAAACAGGCTTGAGCAGGGCGTAGCTGTAAGTGAGAAACAGGCTTGAGCAGGGCGTAGCTGTATGTGTGAAACAGGCTTGAGCAGGGCGTAGCTGTATGTGTGAAACAGGCTTGAGCAGGGCCGTAGCTGTATGTGTGAACAGGCTTGAGCAGGGCGTAGCTGTATGTGTGAAACAGGCTTGAGCAGGGCCGTAGCTGTATGTGTGAAACAGGCTTGAGCAGGGCGTAGCTGTATGTGTGAAACAGGCGTGAGCAGGGCCGTAGCTGTATGTGTGAAACAGGCGTGAGCAGGGCCGTAGCTGTATGTGTGAAACAGGCTTGAGCAGGGCGTAGCTGTATGTGTGAAACAGGCGTGATCAGGGCGTAGCTGTATGTGTGAAACAGGCTTGAGCAGGGTGTAGCTGTATGTGTGAAACAGGCGTGATTCAGGGCCGTAGCTGTATATGTGATACAGGCGTGAGCAGGGCGTAGCTGTATGTGTGAAACAGGCGTGAGCAGGGCGTAGCTGTATGTGTGAAACAGGCTTGAGCAGGGCCGTAGCTGTATGTGTGAAACAGGCTTGAGCAGGGCGTAGCTGTATGTGTGAAACAGGCTTGAGCAGGGCGTAGCTGTATGTGTGAAACAGGCTTGAGCAGGGCGTAGCTGTATGTGTGAAACAGGCTTGAGCAGGGCGTAGCTGTATGTGTGAAACAGGCTTGAGCAGGGCGTAGCTGTAAGTGAGAAACAGGCTTGAGCAGGGCGTAGCTGTATGTGTGAAACAGGCTTGAGCAGGGCGTAGCTGTATGTGTGAAACAGGCTTGAGCAGGGCCGTAGCTGTATGTGTGAAACAGGCTTGAGCAGGGCGTAGCTGTATGTGTGAAACAGGCTTGAGCAGGGCCGTAGCTGTATGTGTGAAACAGGCTTGAGCAGGGCGTAGCTGTATGTGTGAAACAGGCGTGAGCAGGGCCGTAGCTGTATGTGTGAAACAGGCGTGAGCAGGGCCGTAGCTGTATGTGTGAAACAGGCTTGAGCAGGGCGTAGCTGTATGTGTGAAACAGGCGTGATCAGGGCGTAGCTGTATGTGTGAAACAGGCGTGAGCAGGGCGTAGCTGTATGTGTGAAACAGGCTTGAGCAGGGCCGTAGCTGTATGTGTGAAACAGGCTTGAGCAGGGCGTAGCTGTATGTGTGAAACAGGCTTGAGCAGGGCGTAGCTGTATGTGTGAAACAGGCTTGAGCAGGGCGTAGCTGTATGTGTGAAACAGGCTTGAGCAGGGCGTAGCTGTATGTGTGAAACAGGCTTGAGCAGGGCGTAGCTGTAAGTGAGAAACAGGCTTGAGCAGGGCGTAGCTGTATGTGTGAAACAGGCTTGAGCAGGGCGTAGCTGTATGTGTGAAACAGGCTTGAGCAGGGCCGTAGCTGTATGTGTGAAACAGGCTTGAGCAGGGCGTAGCTGTATGTGTGAAACAGGCTTGAGCAGGGCCGTAGCTGTATGTGTGAAACAGGCTTGAGCAGGGCGTAGCTGTATGTGTGAAACAGGCGTGAGCAGGGCCGTAGCTGTATGTGTGAAACAGGCGTGAGCAGGGCCGTAGCTGTATGTGTGAAACAGGCTTGAGCAGGGCGTAGCTGTATGTGTGAAACAGGCGTGATCAGGGCGTAGCTGTATGTGTGAAACAGGCTTGAGCAGGGCGTAGCTGTATGTGTGATACAGGCGTGATCAGGGCCGTAGCTGTATGTGTGAAACAGGCGTGAGCAGGGCCGTAGCTGTATGTGTGAAACAGGCGTGAGCAGGGCCGTAGCTGTATGTGTGAAACAGGCGTGAGCAGGGCGTAGCTGTATGTGTGAAACAGGCGTGAGCAGGGCGTAGCTGTATGTGTGATACAGGCGTGATCAGGGCCGTAGCTGTATGTGTGATACAGGCGTGATCAGGGCCGTAGCTGTATGTGTGAAACAGGCGTGAGCAGGGCGTAGCTGTATGTGTGAAACAGGCTTGAGCAGGGCCGTAGCTGTATGTGTGAAACAGGCGTGATTCAGGGCCGTAGCTGTATGTGTGATACAGGCGTGAGCAGGGCGTAGCTGTATGTGTGAAACAGGCGTGAGCAGGGCGTAGCTGTATGTGTGAAACAGGCTTGAGCAGGGCGTAGCTGTATGTGTGAAACAGGCTTGAGCAGGGCGTAGCTGTAAGTGTGAAACAGGCTTGAGCAGGGCGTAGCTGTATGTGTGAAACAGGCTTGAGCAGCGCGTAGCTGTATGTGTGAAACAGGCTTGAGCAGGGCCGTAGCTGTATGTGTGAAACAGGCTTGAGCAGGGCGTAGCTGTATGTGTGAAACAGGCTTGAGCAGGGCCGTAGCTGTATGTGTGAAACAGGCTTGAGCAGGGCGTAGCTGTATGTGTGAAACAGGCGTGAGCAGGGCCGTAGCTGTATGTGTGAAACAGGCGTGATTCAGGGCCGTAGCTGTATGTGTGATACAGGCGTGATCAGGGCCGTAGCTGTATGTGTGAAACAGGCTTGAGCAGGGCGTAGCTGTATGTGTGAAACAGGCGTGATCAGGGCCGTAGCTGTATGTGTGAAACAGGCGTGATCAGGGCCGTAGCTGTATGTGTGAAACAGGCGTGAGCAGGGCCGTAGCTGTATGTGTGAAACAGGCGTGAGCAGGGCCGTAGCTGTATGTGTGAAACAGGCGTGAGCAGGGCCGTAGCTGTATGTGTGAAACAGGCGTGATCAGGGCCGTAGCTGTATGTGTGATACAGGCGTGAGCAGGGCCGTAGCTGTATGTTTGAAACAGGCGTTAGCAGGGCGTAACTGTATGTGTGAAACAGACGTGAGCAGGGCGTAGCTGTATGTGTGATACAGGCGTGAGCAGGGCGTAGCTGTATGTGTGAAACAGGCTTGAGCAGGGCGTAGCTGTATGTGTGAAACAGGCTTGAGCAGGGCGTAGCTGTATGTGTGAAACAGGCTTGAGCAGGGCGTAGCTGTATGTGTGATACAGGCGTGATCAGGGCCGTTGCTGTATGTGTGAAACAGGCGTGAGCAGGGCGTAGCTGTATGTGTGATACAAGCGTGATCAGGGCCGTAGCTGTATGTGTGAAACAGGCGTGATCAGGGCCGTAGCTGTATGTGTGAAACAGGCGTGAGCAGGGCCGTAGCTGTATGTGTGAAACAGGCGTGAGCAGGGCCGTAGCTGTATGTGTGAAACAGGCGTGAGCAGGGCGTAGCTGTATGTGTGAAACAGGCGTGAGCAGGGCGTAGCTGTATGTGTGATACAGGCGTGATCAGGGCCGTAGCTGTATGTGTGATACAGGCGTGATCAGGGCCGTAGCTGTATGTGTGAAACAGGCGTGAGCAGGGCGTAGCTGTATGTGTGAAACAGGCTTGAGCAGGGCCGTAGCTGTATGTGTGAAACAGGCGTGATTCAGGGCCGTAGCTGTATGTGTGATACAGGCGTGAGCAGGGCGTAGCTGTATGTGTGAAACAGGCGTGAGCAGGGCGTAGCTGTATGTGTGAAACAGGCTTGAGCAGGGCCGTAGCTGTATGTGTGAAACAGGCGTGATTCAGGGCCGTAGCTGTATATGTGATACAGGCGTGAGCAGGGCGTAGCTGTATGTGTGAAACAGGCGTGAGCAGGGCGTAGCTGTATGTGTGAAACAGGCTTGAGCAGGGCCGTAGCTGTATGTGTGAAACAGGCTTGAGCAGGGCGTAGCTGTATGTGTGAAACAGGCTTGAGCAGGGCGTAGCTGTATGTGTGAAACAGGCTTGAGCAGGGCGTAGCTGTATGTGTGAAACAGGCTTGAGCAGGGCGTAGCTGTATGTGTGAAACAGGCTTGAGCAGGGCGTAGCTGTAAGTGAGAAACAGGCTTGAGCAGGGCGTAGCTGTATGTGTGAAACAGGCTTGAGCAGGGCGTAGCTGTATGTGTGAAACAGGCTTGAGCAGGGCCGTAGCTGTATGTGTGAAACAGGCTTGAGCAGGGCGTAGCTGTATGTGTGAAACAGGCTTGAGCAGGGCCGTAGCTGTATGTGTGAAACAGGCTTGAGCAGGGCGTAGCTGTATGTGTGAAACAGGCGTGAGCAGGGCCGTAGCTGTATGTGTGAAACAGGCGTGAGCAGGGCCGTAGCTGTATGTGTGAAACAGGCTTGAGCAGGGCGTAGCTGTATGTGTGAAACAGGCGTGATCAGGGCGTAGCTGTATGTGTGAAACAGGCGTGAGCAGGGCGTAGCTGTATGTGTGAAACAGGCTTGAGCAGGGCCGTAGCTGTATGTGTGAAACAGGCTTGAGCAGGGCGTAGCTGTATGTGTGAAACAGGCTTGAGCAGGGCGTAGCTGTATGTGTGAAACAGGCTTGAGCAGGGCGTAGCTGTATGTGTGAAACAGGCTTGAGCAGGGCGTAGCTGTATGTGTGAAACAGGCTTGAGCAGGGCGTAGCTGTAAGTGAGAAACAGGCTTGAGCAGGGCGTAGCTGTATGTGTGAAACAGGCTTGAGCAGGGCGTAGCTGTATGTGTGAAACAGGCTTGAGCAGGGCCGTAGCTGTATGTGTGAAACAGGCTTGAGCAGGGCGTAGCTGTATGTGTGAAACAGGCTTGAGCAGGGCCGTAGCTGTATGTGTGAAACAGGCTTGAGCAGGGCGTAGCTGTATGTGTGAAACAGGCGTGAGCAGGGCCGTAGCTGTATGTGTGAAACAGGCGTGAGCAGGGCCGTAGCTGTATGTGTGAAACAGGCTTGAGCAGGGCGTAGCTGTATGTGTGAAACAGGCGTGATCAGGGCGTAGCTGTATGTGTGAAACAGGCTTGAGCAGGGCGTAGCTGTATGTGTGATACAGGCGTGATCAGGGCCGTAGCTGTATGTGTGAAACAGGCGTGAGCAGGGCCGTAGCTGTATGTGTGAAACAGGCGTGAGCAGGGCCGTAGCTGTATGTGTGAAACAGGCGTGAGCAGGGCGTAGCTGTATGTGTGAAACAGGCGTGAGCAGGGCGTAGCTGTATGTGTGATACAGGCGTGATCAGGGCCGTAGCTGTATGTGTGATACAGGCGTGATCAGGGCCGTAGCTGTATGTGTGAAACAGGCGTGAGCAGGGCGTAGCTGTATGTGTGAAACAGGCTTGAGCAGGGCCGTAGCTGTATGTGTGAAACAGGCGTGATTCAGGGCCGTAGCTGTATGTGTGATACAGGCGTGAGCAGGGCGTAGCTGTATGTGTGAAACAGGCGTGAGCAGGGCGTAGCTGTATGTGTGAAACAGGCTTGAGCAGGGCGTAGCTGTATGTGTGAAACAGGCTTGAGCAGGGCGTAGCTGTAAGTGTGAAACAGGCTTGAGCAGGGCGTAGCTGTATGTGTGAAACAGGCTTGAGCAGCGCGTAGCTGTATGTGTGAAACAGGCTTGAGCAGGGCCGTAGCTGTATGTGTGAAACAGGCTTGAGCAGGGCGTAGCTGTATGTGTGAAACAGGCTTGAGCAGGGCCGTAGCTGTATGTGTGAAACAGGCTTGAGCAGGGCGTAGCTGTATGTGTGAAACAGGCGTGAGCAGGGCCGTAGCTGTATGTGTGAAACAGGCGTGATTCAGGGCCGTAGCTGTATGTGTGATACAGGCGTGATCAGGGCCGTAGCTGTATGTGTGAAACAGGCTTGAGCAGGGCGTAGCTGTATGTGTGAAACAGGCGTGATCAGGGCCGTAGCTGTATGTGTGAAACAGGCGTGATCAGGGCCGTAGCTGTATGTGTGAAACAGGCGTGAGCAGGGCCGTAGCTGTATGTGTGAAACAGGCGTGAGCAGGGCCGTAGCTGTATGTGTGAAACAGGCGTGAGCAGGGCCGTAGCTGTATGTGTGAAACAGGCGTGATCAGGGCCGTAGCTGTATGTGTGATACAGGCGTGAGCAGAGCCGTAGCTGTATGTTTGAAACAGGCGTTAGCAGGGCGTAACTGTATGTGTGAAACAGACGTGAGCAGGGCGTAGCTGTATGTGTGATACAGGCGTGAGCAGGGCGTAGCTGTATGTGTGAAACAGGCTTGAGCAGGGCGTAGCTGTATGTGTGAAACAGGTTTGAGCAGGGCGTAGCTGTATGTGTGAAACAGGCTTGAGCAGGGCGTAGCTGTATGTGTGATACAGGCGTGATCAGGGCCGTTGCTGTATGTGTGAAACAGGCGTGAGCAGGGCGTAGCTGTATGTGTGATACAGGCGTGATCAGGGCCGTAGCTGTATGTGTGAAACAGGCGTGATCAGGGCCGTAGCTGTATGTGTGAAACAGGCGTGAGCAGGGCCGTAGCTGTATGTGTGAAACAGGCGTGAGCAGGGCCGTAGCTGTATGTGTGAAACAGGCGTGAGCAGGGCGTAGCTGTATGTGTGAAACAGGCGTGAGCAGGGCGTAGCTGTATGTGTGATACAGGCGTGATCAGGGCCGTAGCTGTATGTGTGATACAGGCGTGATCAGGGCCGTAGCTGTATGTGTGAAACAGGCGTGAGCAGGGCGTAGCTGTATGTGTGAAACAGGCTTGAGCAGGGCCGTAGCTGTATGTGTGAAACAGGCGTGATTCAGGGCCGTAGCTGTATGTGTGATACAGGCGTGAGCAGGGCGTAGCTGTATGTGTGAAACAGGCGTGAGCAGGGCGTAGCTGTATGTGTGAAACAGGCTTGAGCAGGGCGTAGCTGTATGTGTGAAACAGGCTTGAGCAGGGCGTAGCTGTAAGTGTGAAACAGGCTTGAGCAGGGCGTAGCTGTATGTGTGAAACAGGCTTGAGCAGCGCGTAGCTGTATGTGTGAAACAGGCTTGAGCAGGGCCGTAGCTGTATGTGTGAAACAGGCTTGAGCAGGGCGTAGCTGTATGTGTGAAACAGGCTTGAGCAGGGCCGTAGCTGTATGTGTGAAACAGGCTTGAGCAGGGCGTAGCTGTATGTGTGAAACAGGCGTGAGCAGGGCCGTAGCTGTATGTGTGAAACAGGCGTGATTCAGGGCCGTAGCTGTATGTGTGATACAGGCGTGATCAGGGCCGTAGCTGTATGTGTGAAACAGGCTTGAGCAGGGCGTAGCTGTATGTGTGAAACAGGCGTGATCAGGGCCGTAGCTGTATGTGTGAAACAGGCGTGATCAGGGCCGTAGCTGTATGTGTGAAACAGGCGTGAGCAGGGCCGTAGCTGTATGTGTGAAACAGGCGTGAGCAGGGCCGTAGCTGTATGTGTGAAACAGGCGTGAGCAGGGCCGTAGCTGTATGTGTGAAACAGGCGTGATCAGGGCCGTAGCTGTATGTGTGATACAGGCGTGAGCAGAGCCGTAGCTGTATGTTTGAAACAGGCGTTAGCAGGGCGTAACTGTATGTGTGAAACAGACGTGAGCAGGGCGTAGCTGTATGTGTGATACAGGCGTGAGCAGGGCGTAGCTGTATGTGTGAAACAGGCTTGAGCAGGGCGTAGCTGTATGTGTGAAACAGGCTTGAGCAGGGCGTAGCTGTATGTGTGAAACAGGCTTGAGCAGGGCGTAGCTGTATGTGTGATACAGGCGTGATCAGGGCCGTTGCTGTATGTGTGAAACAGGCGTGAGCAGGGCGTAGCTGTATGTGTGATACAAGCGTGATCAGGGCCGTAGCTGTATGTGTGAAACAGGCGTGAGCAGGGCGTAGCTGTATGTGTGAAACAGGCGTGAGCAGGGCGTAGCTGTATGTGTGAAACAGGCGTGAGCAGGGCGTAGCTGTATGTGTGAAACAGGCGTGATTCAGGGCCGTAGCTTTATGTGTGATACAGGCGTGATCAGGGCCGTAGCTGTATGTGTGAAACAGGCTTGAGCAGGCCGTAGCTGTATGTGTGAAACAGGTGTGAGCAGGGCGTAGCTGTATGTGTGAAACAGGCTTGAGCAGGGCCGTAGCTGTATGTGTGAAACAGGCGTGAGCAGGGCGTAGCTGTATGTGTGATACAGGCGTGATCAGGGCCGTAGCTGTATGTGTGAAACAGGCGTGAGCAGGGCCGTAGCTGTATGTGTGAAACAGGCTTGAGCAGGGCGTAGCTGTATGTGTGAAACAGGCGTGAGCAGGGCCGTAGCTGTATGTGTGAAACAGGCTTGAGCAGAGCCGTAGCTGGGGTCAGCGGGGCCCCTGTGAAAGTTGTACCAGTGGGCCCTGTTTGAAATTGTTTAATTCGTATGTTCTTTTATTTTTATTTATTTGTGCTATTTACACAATGTTTAAGTTTTTTCAAGTTTGTAGGTGTCAAGGTACAGAAACCAAATAATTAAATGTAAAATAGCACTGGATAGTCTTCAATGTAAAAATTTAATATACAATCAAACCTACATTTATTCAGACACCTTCAACATTTTTCACATTATTACAGTTTTGCTACATATATAAAAAATTATATCTGGTGTCCACCTACTGTAGTTCTGTTCTGTGCAAAAAGCTCCCTGCGCATCCATCCAGTCTGTCATGAATGAGCATGGAGCGCTGTAATAATAAACCCCCTTAGGATAAATAGAACAAAGTAGATATCTTTACTTTTCCAATGATATTTAATTGTAAAAAAAATATTTAAAATAAAAGGAGTCTGATTCAACAAGAGATAACTGAAAGCCAAGTCCTGACTGAGGTGAAAGGAGGAGTTGGGGATGGAGGAGAAATCATAAGATTTTATTTTTAATAACTATTAATATCAATAATATTTTGAATGTTTCCCCATGCCACAGGGTCCCTAGAGGGGGTAGCCTGGTGTGGTCACACCATTTGCTCCACCCAAAGGACAGCCCTGGAAAAGGTGAAGGCTCTTTAAGGATTTGAGAACATTTCTGTCATCAAAACTATACTAGTGATGGATAAGAACAACAAAAGGGGACGCAAGAACCACAATAAGAATGGCAAGATTAAATACACGTGCAGTCGTGAGAAACATCAATCAGATGTTGAGGTTGATGTAGATTTAACATTTAATGATTGTGCTGCACCCGATAGCACTGACTGTGATTGTTCTGGATGCTGTGATTGTTTCTTTTCAATCTGCTGTGGTTTTCTGGAATCATGCATTTATTGTTACTTTGACAGGTGAGTAACACCAGCATCATCAAATAAATGTTTTTCTTGATTCCTCTCAGGTCTAAGAAACTGTTTATTAACAATGAAAATAAAATGTGTCATGTTCAGATAGAGTGATTGACATATAATGACACATTTTTAAACTGTACTTTTAAATGAATCTGACTAACAATAATAATAATATAGAAAAACACATTGTTAATGTATACTGCAAAGAAAAAAAAATATTGTTGACACTGTTGATGATATATTGTTGATATTGTCTAATGTTGATGCTAAATCTTTTTTCCAGCGATGAATAATCTGTCCAGAGTAAATGAATTCCTTGAGGAGATGCAGCGATCAGAGGTCTCCTAAAGAGCATCATCTAATCCAAAGCAAACAGCAATAAATAACATCTTTAATGTCATTAACAAATGATTGTTAAACATAATAAAAGAGAAAATGTTATTTGTACATTCACAGAGTTGCAGCCATTAAAAAAAAGTAATTCTTGAATAGTAATGTTTGATTACAGTCAGTGTGTGTCATGGGTATGTTCTTGTATGGTTCTTCCTGTTCCTTTCCCAATTTAATTTGATTGTCTCCAGGGCCGTCGCTAGTGGGGTGAAAGGTGGTGATGATTATAGGGGCCCACGGCTGAGGGGGGGCCCCCAATGATCTCAACCGTCTGGCTGAGGCCAGCCTAAAAAGATGCTCAGGACAGTTGACGGGCCACTGCTGCACATCGTCATGAAAGCGTATATTTGTATACAGTGAAAGCAAACAGTTGAGAAAAATGGGATGAGTATGATATTGGATGCGTCCATCGTCTCTTAAAGTGAGCCTAATTTAGTTACTGAATTACTTTGTAGTTTTAACAAGACTTAATGCAGTCAAACCAAAAATTATTCAGACACCAGATCTTTTATTTATATGTATATTTTACTAGCAGGTACAGGACACTATAATACATTTATGTAAGTGAGTAAAGCAAAATTAAGGGAAGTGTGACATAATATACCCAAATAATCTTCATACACACACACACACACACACATATATATATACAATTGGGACCAAAAATTATTCAGCACCTTATAAAGCACCATGTATTGCTTATGTTTTTTTCTTTCTGAATTGCTAATGCAACCTTTTCACACCACAGTCTGAACAAAATTAAGTATTGCTTGGTAATTGTATTGTAAAAGTATTGATGGTAGTGTAAATATTGTCATAAAAACAGTTGCCGTAATCCATTACATACATTTCTATCAAAGTTATGACATTATCAAGACTAATTTGTTCTGACAGAGTTTAACTCTAAGTTCTTGTCATATTTTAGAACCATTTTACAAGTGATAGCAAATAAACTGTAATAATGTGAGAAATGTTGAAGGTGTCTGAATAAATGTAGGTTTGATTGTATATTTCCTTTTTACATTGAAGACTATCCAGTGCTATTTTACATGTAATTATTTGGTTTCTGTACCTTGACACCTACAAACTTGAAAAAAACTTAAACATTGTGTAAATAGCACAAATAAATAAGAATGAACGAACATACAAATTAAACAATTTCAAACAGGCCTTGATTGTCTCATTAGTTCCAGGTGTCCCTCGTCTTCCCCTCATCAGTTCCTGTGTATTTAAAGTGTGTTCCAGTTCTGGTTCCGTTGTCTGCTGTTAAACATCATTCTGAGTTTGTCTCCTTTGGTTCATGGAATTAAGTTAGGGGGCAATTAAATGTATTAGTTAAAATTAAATATTTAAAAATGAAATATTATGCTGTGCATAATAGCGCTGAAATAACAAAAAAATTACACCTATGCTCAGTCACGTTGTGTTCTCCTTGTGTGTTTCTGATGATGTAAGGTGAATGCAAACGCACCTGCGCTTGATACAACTATTAAGTGTGAAAGCAGACCAACGTTGGGGGTGGCACCGGGAACAATCGTGCTCGGGCCGCAGCAAATGAGCCCAGTGTAGAGGGCACAATGTTTCATTGATGATACATAGTTTTACATTCCATTGAAAGCTGCTGATTCCATTCCAACAGTTGTTGGACTGTCTTGATGATGTCAAGAAATGGATAAAAAAATTACTTTCTCCAAATTAATGAAGCCAAATCTGAAATTGTTTTTGGTCCCCCGAAATTGAGAAACGGGCTTATTAAGTAACTTGGCAATCATTTCCCCTCAGTTTCTTCTCAGGTTAGGAACCTAGGTGTCATCTTAAGGCTGGCATACACTGTGCGATTTCGGCAAGGTACCAACTTACACTGTACGGGTAGATCGCATGCAATGTAAAGCCAAAGCTCACGATTTTTATGCGCTCACTGTGCGGTCCGATTGTCGAGTTGCGATTTGACTGCTCACACTATACTTGAGGAATCAACTGGATCAACACGTAGGATCCCTCAGAACCTGGATGTTTGTGGCTGTTTCAGAATAAACATGCTTTCCCGGGATAAACGCACTGTTTTGGTGATATGCGCAATTATGTGTGCTGAAACGTCAAAAAAAAAAAAGGGATCGGCGTATCTAGACGCGCAGATGGCTGGGAAGACATGGCCAATATGGTCAATCCATTTTGCAACGCGAACTAGAGGTAAGCAGGCGTTTTTTCCCCTCTTTTATTTTTATTTTTCTTTGCCATAACTCCAAGTTATCCCTCCATCACTTCAGTCCACACTACATGCTGTGTCAGGTGTCACCATGGTTTTGTTTATGGTTTCACGCATGCGCAGTGAGGGAAACGCGGAAAATCGGTTCGTAGACCTGCTTCAATAGTGCGATACCTCACGAGAGGCGACCAAAATTTCTGACGTGTCAGAAATCCATCCGACCAACCGATTGCCGGTCGGGAGAGGCTAATAGCCTCTCGTTTCCCCTTGTACACTCCACGCACACTGCACGACAAACGACGCACGAAAATGCTGAAATTCGATTATTTCTAAACTTAAATCATTCTCGTCTTTCAAGGTCATTCATGCTTTTATCACATCCCGTTTAGATTATTGTAACTCCTTGTATTTGGGCTTTCCTCAGTCAACCATTTCTCATCTCCAGATGGTTCAAAATTCAGCTGCAAGGATGTTAACCCAAGCAAAGAAATTTGACCATGTCACCCCGATCTTAACATCGCTCCATTGGCTCTCAGTCCATTTCAGGATTCAATTTAAATTTCCACTGGACTGAACCCTAGGCTTGCGCTACACTGGTCGACGTCACACGGCCATTGATCACGTGATGGTGTTTATATGAGGACCGTTCTGTAGCAATACAGAGCCAGTCACATTGGGCGCTGATGTGGAGATAAACGTTTTTCTCTGTGAGCCTTTGATTTCTCTTAGAGAGGATCCTCTTCAGTGGGGGAAGACAAACCGGCAGCGATTTCCACTGCTGGCAAAAATGGTTAAGATCAACCTCTGTGTGTCACCAACATCTGTGTCAAGTGAAAGACTTTTCAGTACTGCTGGGGACAGTCGTTCCCACACTCGCAACCGGTTGTCACTTCTTAATGCAGAGCGTCTTGTTTTTTTGAAAGGAATCTCTCATTTCATGTGAAAGGTTTTACATTAATTTAATTATGACGCAGGAGATGCGTGTGATCTTCCGTCATATTTTTCGTAATATTTGGCTACTGTTCTAATCGTAGCCTAGCCTACTGTCATAAACGAAAACTGCCTACTATCCATGTTTATTGAGTAAATGTTCAATAACATTCATTTCAGTTAAGTCATCAAACATATTCTGGTTAAAAAAAAAAAAAAGAATAACACTTTCTTTGCATTGTTGCACATTTATTGAAAGGTTTTGGTTTGTACTTGGGTAAGCATAGGCTTATGATAATTGTTTTTTACTGTAAAAATAAAATTCTAAATACACTTCTGTGGATGTTGTTTACTTCATTAATGTGTTTTACTGTGTTAATGGAATGAGGATGCGAGTAGGTTTCGGTATTCGGTTTCGGCCGAATCTTAAACAGTGGATTCGGTACTCGGCCGAACCCAAAAAAATCTGAATTCAGTGCATCCATAATTATAATTTTTAAAAAAAGGCTGAAAACATATCTTTTCTCCCAGGCGTTTTATTCTTTTTTAGTATATTGTCTTCCATGTTGTTTTATTCTTATTTTATTTGTATTCATTATTATTGTTTTTTTTAATACTCTGTTCAGCACTTCGGTCAGCTACACTGTGTTAAAATGTGCTACATAAATAAAATTTACTTAAAGTATTCTCCAGCATCTCCTCGTTCCTCTCCTGTGTATCGTGAGAGTATTTGAGAAAAACAGGTATTAATTTAGTTCATTTACCCCCTAAGTAAAAAAAAAGAATATATATATATATATATATATATATATATATATATATATATATATATATATATATATATATATATAAATTCATTTAAAAAAAAAAGCTGGTTTCTGACACTGTTTTTCACAAAACAAGGTTTCATTAAATAAGCATGGAAACTGAAAAGTTGTTAGGTGTATCAGTGTATGAGAATGGTGTGATGTAACTCTGGTCACGGTATTATCTCACGTGTTGACTGAGATTACGGCTTTATGAAAACCTTTAACTACAATACTTTTATTATCTTTTTCTCATTTTCCACGCCTAAAAATATGTATGAAATACTCTGTTATTTCATTGCAAATAACATAATAATATCCTTGGCACGTCCTACGGGAGTGCTAGAGGGAACGAAACAAAAGCAAGAGTAGGTCAGGTAAAGCAAAGAAAGGGCCTTTGTTTAAAGTGAGAAATAAGACATTGGTGAAACATATTTTCCAAATGCTCTAGTGCAGTGGTTTTCAACCTGTGGTCCGCGGCATTTCCAGTCCCTTCTAGGGCTGTGCGATTAAAAGAAAACGTCCTAAAATCACGAATAACTCCAGGTTCACACACTGTCTGTGAGGCGCCTTTTTTCTGAGCCAATGTTGACGGATCAGAGCGTTCTCACTGCGGTAAAAGGCTAGAAATAAAAATGTGCGAAAATAATTCATGTCTAACACATGAGCATAGAGTGAATTTGTTAGTGAACAGGATGGAGTTTAAGTGAGAGGAGACACGTTTTAAGTGTGCACACTCTCTCCTCGCAAAGCAGGGTGTATCTGAGCAAGCACGACTGGTTTTGTGACAGAGCAAAGGAAATCTGCTGCGACCAGAGAGATTCACACTCGTGCATTATTTTAATGTGCTTTCGCGTTATACTTATGCGCTCTCACTGCTGACCGCATACACATACTGTATACACACTGCAAACACCTGAGGCACCGCTATAATTAATGAGCTCTATGAACAATGCATGGCAAAAAAAAAAAAAAGTCCCTGTATACAGGTTTTTTTATTTTTTGCCACAAGTCTCTACATTTTTTTACATCTTCACTATAGTGATAATTTTGACTTATGTCTGTTCTAGAGATGTTTCAACTTTTTGATAAAGCTCTGATTGGTTTTCTTTTGGAAATATGTTTCAAATTAATCCTGAATGCATTTATGACTGTAAAAGCACAATTGCAAAATTGATCAAAAAAATCGCGATAGTTTTTTTTTTTTAGTCCATATCGCACAGCCCTAGTTTATTCAATAAATATAGTTTAAAATCTAGCTTCTGAGTACTAAGTTATTAACCCAACAATAGCGGGGTCAGTTAATTTTTTTGAAGTGGGCCGCGCAAACATATGTGTTTGGTTGTGTGGGCCACGATTTGAAAAAGGTTGGGAACCACTGCTCTAGTGTGTAACTGTGTTTGAACCCTGGAGGTTTCAGTCAACACATGAGATCATTTGATGATCACAGTAACATCACACCATTCTCATACACTGATACTCACAGTGTGAGTAATATGTGAGCTCATTGTGAATTCAAAATGTTGAGCAGGTTGAGAGGAGGCAGTTTAGTTCGCCAGGGGTAGTTCTAGATTCTGTTTCTCAACACTATCACATTGATATCACCAGTGTTGGGCAAGTTACTTTTAAATTATAATTAGTTACAGTTACTAGTTACTTCTTCCAAAAAGTAACTAAATTTGTAACTCAGTTACAAATTTTAAAAGTAACTAGTTACTTAAGAAAGTAACTATTGCGTTACTTTCAAGTAAAATTAAATTTTAAATGCTCAAATGTGACCCCACCTCTACCCCTCTTTAAAGGAACTTAAAATACATGTGCATGTTCAATTATTTATGATAAATCTGAATATTATAATGAAATGGACACTTAATACAATACATTATTGACAGAAACATGAAACATTGTACACACATCTAAAAAAAAAGTGAGACTAGCCTCCAATCAAATGGCATGTATGTTGATATTATGTTTATATAGTGGATCAATGCAAATAACACGATAGATTTTTGGGAACTTTTGATATTTCCTTTTATTGTTTCTTTAATTTCTTGAAGGAAAAAGTAATGTATATACTTCCATTTAGAGAAGGCTACTTTTGGATTATTTGGGCTCGTCGCCATACCTGTCTCTCGTTGACTGACTGGCTTGTGTTGTTCGTTGTGTGTCCTGTCCTGTCCGACTATGCGTTATGATGGGTTGTTCGCAATTCATGAGCGTTAGAGATGATGGGTCGTTCGCGAATGAGCGTTAGTGATGATGGATCGACTCGTTCGCGAATGAGCTTTTGATGAGTCGTTCGCGATTCGCGAATGAGCCGACTCTAAGAGCCGGCTCTTTTAGTTGAACTTCGGGAGCTGGCTCGCATATCTGAAGAGCCAACTCTATTTTTTTTTTTTTTTTTTCAAATTTAGCCTATAGAAATTAAATAGTTATGTAATAAAAATTGAAATATTATAGTCAAAGTCATTTAAAGAGCCGTTTGTGAGCCAAAGAGCCGGCTCTTTTCAGTGAGCTGAGTTAAAAGAGCCGAATTCCCATCACTATTATGCGTGCTTTCGAACACCCGCCCAACTCTACCTCTGATTGGCTTACAATGAAATTTTACTCTACCTCAGCCAATCGTTAGCATTTATGCGCTTGTCTTGTGCTCTGCCCACTTACCAAGGAAGAACAGTAAAAAAAAGTATTTGCCTCTCGCTCAGAGATCTAGTTGGTATGATGAAAAAAAAAAAAAACTGCTTCATCATCAGTTATAGTAACGCGCCGCATTTTTTGGCAGTAACGGTAACGGCGTTATTAAGATGAGAAGAGTAATCAATTAGATTACTCGTTACTGGAAAAAGTAATGCCGTTAGTAACGCCGTTATTTATAACGCCGTTATTCCCATCACTGGATATCACTGTGCTCTCACATGAGGAGCTCACAGTATGAGCTTCCCTTACAAAAGCAGTTGTGATATATTTTAATATATTATTTTCCCTTTTTATTTTCCAATATATTATATATTTGAATACACTGAATAATATATTGATGATACATATACACTATATAATATATTCATGTAATATATTGCGATTATATTGCAAAATTTACAAATGATTGTCGCTTTCAATATATAACAATATATTGAACATGAATACATAATATATGTGTTTATATATCCCAAAATATATGCAATATTATATTTATAAATATCCACCATAATGTATTTAGATTTATATGGGAAAATGTTTTGGTAATATATGTAAAGATATAGTATCAAATGTATGTTTAATACATGGTAGAATATTATATGGATATATTATATTTACATTTACATTACATTTATTCATTTAGCAGACGCTTTTATCCAAAGCGACTTACAGATGAAGACAGTAGAAGCAATCAAAAACAACAAAAAGAGCAATGATATATAAGTTTTATAACAAGTCTCAGTTAGGTTAACACAGTACACGTAGCATGGGATTTTAACTAATATAATAAAAAGAAAACAGATAGAATAAAAAAATAAAAGAATAGAGCAAGCTAGTTAGAGGTCTTTACACATACACACACACATACATATACAATTGCATAATAAATGAAAAGAAAATAGAATAGAATACAAAAAGATTAGAAAAGTAGTTAGATAAAAAAAAAAAAATAGAATTAGAGTAGTGAGTGTTAAAGTTAGAGGGTCAAATAAAGATGGAAGAGATGTGTTTTAAGCCGATTCTTGAAGATGGCTAAGGACTCAGCTGCTCGGATTGAGTTGGGGAGGTCATTCCACCAGAAGGTAACATTTAATTTAAAAGTCCGCAAAAGTGACTTTGTGCTTCTTTGGGATTGTACAATAAAGCGACGTTCACTTGCAGAACGCAAGCTTCTAGAGGGCACATAAATCTGAAGTAACGAATTTAGATAAATGGGTGCAGAGCCAGTGGTAGTTTTGTAGGCAAACATCAATGCCTTGAATTTTATGCGAGCAGCTATTGGAAGCCAGTGCAAATTGATAAACAGAGGTGTGACGTGTATTCTTTTTGGCTCATTAAAAATTAATCTTGCTGCCACGTTCTGAATTAATTGTAAAGGTTTGATAGAATTGGCTGGAAGACCTGCCAAGAGGGCATTGCAATAGTCCAGCCTGGACAGAACAAGAGCTTGAACAAGGAGTTGTGCAGCATGTTCCGGAAGAAAGGGCTTGATCTTCTTGATGTTGAATAAAGCAAATCTGCAGGATCTGACAGTTTTAGCAATGTGGTCTGAGAAAGTCAACTGATCATCAATCATAACTCCAAGGCTTCTAGCTGTTTTTGAAGGAGTTATGGTTGATGTGCCTAACTTGATGGTGAAATTGTGATGAAACAATGGGTTTGCTGGAATCACAAGCAGTTGTGTCTTGGCAAGGTTGAGTTGAAGGTGATGGTCCATCATCCAGGAAGAAATGTCAGTTAGACAAGCTGAGATACGAATAGCTACCGTCGGATCATCAGGATGGAATGAGAGGTAGAGTTGAGTGTCATCAGCATAGCAGTGGTATGAAAAGCCATGTTTCTGAATGACAGAACCTAATGATGCCATGTAGACAGAGAAGATAAGTGGTCCAAGAACTGAGCCCTGAGGCACCCCAGTAGTTAGATGTTGAGACTTGGACACCTCACCTCTCCAAGATACTTTGAAGGTCCTATCTGATAGGTAAGACTCAAACCATTGAAGTGTTGTTCCTGAGATGCCTTTCGCCAGTAGTGTTGATAGGAGGATCTGGTGGTTAACAGTGTCAAAAGCAGCGGACAGATCAAGCAGGATAAGTACTGAAGATTTGGATTCTGCTCTTGCCAGTCTTAGAGCTTCAAAAACTGAGAGCAAGGCCATCTCAGTTGAATGTCCACTTCTGAAGCCAGATTGGTTGCTGTCAAGAAATGTAGTGTTGTGTGTGAGAAATGTAGAGACTTGTTTGAACACAGCTCGTTCAAGTGTTTTTGCAATAAAAGGAAGAAGGGAAACTGGTCTGTAGTTCTCTAAAAGAGATGGGTTGAGGTTGGGTTTCTTAAGTAGTGGAGTTATACGTGCCTGTCTAAATGATGAGGGAAAAACACCTGTGTGGAGGGAAGTGTTGATGATGTGAGTAAGAGCAGGTACAACTTCAGGAGAAATGGCTTGAAGGAGATGAGATGGAATTGGATCAAGCGGGCAAGTTGTAGGGGTGATTAGAAAGGATGAGTTTTGACACTTCTGCCTCAGAGAGTGAAGAGAAGGATGTAAATGAGTGTAAGTTTGCTGGTGATATGAGCTTGACTGATTGTGGTGTGAAAAATTGTGCACTAATGTGTTTAATTTTATTAATGAAAAACGTTGCAAAGTCGTCAGCTATTAGAGATGAAGCAGGAGGAGGAGGAGGAGGACAAATAAGTGAGGAAAATGTTTTAAAAAACATGCGAGAGTTAGATGAATTGTTAATTTTGTTATGGTAGTATATCCTTTTAGCAGAGGAGACATTAGCAGATTATTATATAGATATTATTATATGGAATTATACATGAAATATGTGTACAGATATGTGTTCAGTATATTGGGGAATATATTTTAAATATGTAATATTATGAAAATATTTGAAATATATATTAAAATATACACAATATGTGTACATATGAGAACATGCCATACAATGTATATACATATACGGTGATGTACAGTATATTTACATGTAACCTCTAAAATATGAATTAATACATATGCAATCTGCAATATACGTGCAAACCTTTATACTACATATTAACACAGACTAATGAATGGGTAATCTATCAAAAGCCACATTTATTTTCTTTTAATAAGGCAGATAATAAAGAGCTACACAGGCCTACTGGTATTAAAACCACAAGAGGCCTTGCATATGGTCAGATAAACCTTACAGAGTAACATTGACGTAATAACGGTACCATTGAACAGAAAATATATAAATTATAAATTAAAGCTATTTCAATGACCAATGTCTATTTTAAACATTCAGCAGTGCTGTTATAAAAAATATTTAAAAAATTATATAAAGAAAAATCTAAACAAAAATAAATAGAAATAAATTAAAACTGTGAAACTGTTCAAAGCAATATGCCAGAATAACAGTGCATTATCCTGGTTAGGATTAGGAGTCCATCTTGGTTCTTCGCTGATTTAAACGACCACACTTTTGCACTTCACCTGGGGCCTGTACCATGATGGTAGCTGAACAAATGCAGAGTTTCGGGATTAATTTTGAGTTGACAAAACCAAACCTCTCCAATCCGGCTTTGTTGGTACCATGATGCTGATCGTCAACTTTCTTTGTCAACTCAGGCTTTGATCCTGAGTTTGTGGAGCGCGTGCACATGAATGTGTGACATCACTGGCGAAGAGCCAATCACAAGCATTGCAACACAAAGCAAGTTTGATTTACTTCTAGCGAGCGACCCAGTGAGATTCAAAACTAAAGGTTAAAGGTTTTACTAAAGGTTAAGGGATTGAAGAATATGACAAATTTAAACATCATATGAAAAATTAAGGAGGACATATAAAATAAATTATCTTGCACTATCAGTGCAGTGACAAGTGAAACTTGATAACTTAGTTTATATATTTGAAAATATATAGTGATAGAGACACAAACATGTAAGGTCAGATTCTTTTGATACTACATTTTATTTATATTACATGATCTGTATACATTAATATTTATTTTAAATAAATGATTTATAATAACTGTTAAACTAAAATTGCTTGTGTGTAAAAGATAAATAATAATAATAAATTATTGATTATATAAATCATAAAATGACTCAGTAATTATCATTAAAGCCAGAAGACTTGAGTTTCCTCAGGTCGAGAGCCTGCCGACGATGATTCGAATGAGGTAATATGCGCTACTCTTTGAAACACTTCAAATACTCAAACGTTCATCAGTGGACCACTCCCAGCATGTGGAACAAATATGTTTTCACGGTTGCTTGGGCTGAACACATGGCTATACAAAGATCTTGTAATATTTTTTTTTTTTTTTAATTTAACCTTTATTTGACCAGGTAGGCCGATTGAGAACAAATTCTCATTTACAACGGCGACCTGGCCAAGATAAGGCGAAACATGTGCAAGACAACATAGTGTTACATTATAAATACACAGAACACAGGAGTGCAAATTTATAAAATTACAGTAAAACACAAGAAGGCAATACCGGATATCAAAAAACAGGATAAGATATATGTGAGTCTGTTAAGCAACATAATTAAGACATATTAGGACATAGCGAAAATATTTTAAGATTAAAAAACAAATAAATAATTTTACTTAATATATAAGGTGTATCTTATTAAAAATCTATCTAACCGATATATCATTTAAGTGCATGGATTGTATGACCGCAATTATGTAAAGGAGCATTTAAAAAAAATATATCTATATCTGAGCAATAATAATAATACAAGAAACTCAGCAGGTATGACAGTAGTGCATGTGAAAAAAAGTCCACTGTGCAATGCGGACATAGCATAAAGGAAAGAAGAATTGAAGACAATTAACAAGTACAAAGATTGGTCAGATGTTCAGAAAGGAGTAGTTTAAAAGCAACTGGTGATATGAGTGTTTCAAGTTTAAAGGTTTTTTGTAATCCATTCCAGTCATTGGCGGCTGCAAACTGGAAGGATTGGCGGCCGAATGTTGTGCAGACTTTCGGGGTGACTAAGGCAATATACCTACTAGATCGTAGACTGCGAGTAGGTACAGCAATAGTAACTAGACAACTTAAATACAGCGGGACTTTACCAAGCAAAGACTTGTAAATAAGTTGGTACCAATGAGTTAAACGCCGCATAGTTAATGACGGCCAACCAACTAATGCATAAAGCTCGCAGTGGTGGGTGTTGTAAGGAGCATTTGTAACAAAACGTATGACACTATGATAGATCACGTCCAGTTTTTTCAGCAGAAAATTTGGGGCAGTTCTATAAATAACATCACCAAAGTCAAACATTGGAATGATTGTCATTTTCACCAAAGCCAGTTTGGCAGCATAAGTAAAAGAGGCCCTGTTGCGGAAAAGAAAACCAATTCTGGATTTAATTTTAGATCTTAGTTTGTTAATGTGTGGCTGGAAGGAGAGAGAACTGTCTAACAAGACACCTAGATATTTATATGTATCAAAATATTCTAACTCAGACCCATCCAGCGTGGTGATGTTAGGTAGACAAGCAGGTATTGGCAGCGAACGATTGAAAAGCATACACTTAATTTTACCAGAATTTAATAATAACTGAAGATTTTGAAAGGAATATTGAATAGAATTGAAGCTCTCCTGAAGATTTTTAAGCACAGTATCTAACGAAGGGCCTGACGTGTACAGGATGGTATCATCTGCATAAAGATGAATCTGAGAGTCACCAGCAGCAAGAGCCACATCATTGATGTAGAGGGAGAATAGAGTCGGCCCGAGAATCGAGCCCTGTGGTACCCCCATAGAGACAGGCATGGGTCCCGACAACAAGCCCTCCGATTTAACACGCTGGACCCTGTCAGAGAGATAGTTGGAAAACCAGGCAAGGCAATCATGGGAGAAGCCCAGGCTATTGAGTCGGCTGATGAGAACACAGTGATTAACCGAATCAAGCCTTGGACAGGTCGATATAAAAGGAGTAAATTTCATCGACAACTTCAATCTTTTCTGGGGCCATAGACAAGTGTATAAACCGGATGGCCTCCACCCAAACAAACTTGGTGCTAGAGTGTTTAAGGACAATATCTACTTCTCCCTTCGTCATCCTTCAGCAGAGTGTGTCAATCCATTCAGCACACACACACCGGGTCCGAGTCATCATGTGGTTGGCATATCCCACAAGGACACTGATAACACCATGCAGCCAAAACAATCACTGCTGATAGACACTATCCCTGCTGAGCCCTGCCCACAGAGCTCCTCACAGACTGACTGTGATGTATCAAAACAGCTACAAGATTCACCACCCAATGACGACTTTCTGGAAAACAGCCAGGGAAGCCAGGACAACACACCACAGCCACCGGAAACACCAGAGACACAGCCCATCTCACCAGACACATTATCCCTCTCTCCAGCATCTCCACTTCTGTGCTTCTCACAGAAAATGGAGGACTTGGTGTATGTTGGGACTAAACTCTCCCACTCATTCGCTGCTAGCACGCAGATATCAACAAAAAAACGGTGGGCCCCCCAACCACCAAAGCCTGTGGGCCCTGTTCCTATGAGAGCTCTCCGACCGCTGCCACAACGCCAAGGCCCAAACCCTCTATCTGGTGAAGGTGAACCAAAAACAACTGATAGCAGCTGTCAGTGATATGTGTCGGGTCCCCGCTATAATAACAGTAACATTCACAAATGCCTACAGAACAAGCGGGAACCCAGGGTGCCTGTAGCTTTCTCTATTTCAGTTTTATCACGTGAAAGAAAGTCTAAGGCCTTCTCAAGCCGAAGAGCAAACTCATCTAATCTGCGGCCTATTATGCATCAAACTAAGATTGATGTAAAGACACAAAGCACTGCCATCAAGTTAGCACTTTTAAACATTCGGTCACTAAAAAATAAATAATTTCTAATCAATGACTTTATAACCACAAACAATCTGGATTTTATGTTTGTAAATGAAACATGGCTAGAAGACAGCTGCAGTGCAACAATCCTAAATGATTGAAGTGTCTGCAGGACTGTTAGGAGAGGTGGAGGTGTAGCTGCTCTATTTAAAGATGTCTATCAATGCAAGCAAGTGTCATTTGGTCAGTACTTGTCTTTCGAATATCTAGGGATTGTGCTGAAAGGTGCCCCACGCATTCTGTTTATTAATATTTACAGGCCTCCAAAATACTCTCCAGCCTTTGTTGAACAGGTCACAGAAATGTTATCAATGATTTCAATTGCAGGGGCAATTGCAGGGGATTTTAATATTCACATAGATAATGCAGAAAACAAAACTACAAAAGAAATGATAACAATTCTAAACACTTGTGATCTGATTCAGCATGTGCATGGACCCACACACAAAGGTTGAAACACTCTAGACTTAATCATCAGTAGGGGTTTAAACATTTCATCCGTTGTTATTAAGGACGTAGCACTATCTGATCACTTCTGTATTTTCTTTGATATACTGATCTCTACTACCACTGAATCTAGATCTGTCTCTGTCAGAAGGAGATGCATAAACGAGAACACAAGTGTACTATTTATGGAGGCTATATCTTTAACACCAAGAATTTCTGCAGACTCTGTTGATATTCTCCTTGATTCCTTTTAACTCAAAAGTTAAGAATGTTATTGATGATATTGCACCAATAATAGTCAGTAAGAAAACAAACAGACAGAAATCAGTTTGGAGAAGATCAACAGCAGTTCAGACTATGAAAAGACAATGCAGAAAAGCCGAGCGGATGTGGAGGAAGATGAAACTTGAAATTCACTATAGCATTTATAAAGAGAGCCTTCATGCTTTTAATGTGAAACTAGCCACAGATAGACAAAATTTCTTCTCAAACCTTATAAACAGTAACTTAAATAACACTCGTACTCTTTTTGCCACTGTTGAGAGACTGACAAACCCCCCAAGTCAGAGTCCCAGTGATATGCTCTCAGACAGCAAATGCAATGAGTTTGTTCTTTCTTTTCTGAGAAGATCATAAATATCAGGAAGGCGATTAGCACATCCTCAAGTAATGCAGAGGTCAGACAGATTCTGCCAAAATATCAAAAAGATACTATGTCTATTTTTGAAACAGTTGATAGCAAAATTCTGGAAGACATAGTGCAGCAACTAAAATCGTCAACCTGTTGCCTTGACACACTTCCCACATCTTTTTTCAAAAGTGTGCTTGACTGCTTAAAAGCAGATCTCTTAGAAGTGGTGAATGCCTCACTTCTTTCTGGGACATTTCCAAACTCCCTAAAAACTGCAGTTGTTAAGCCCCTCCTTAAAAAGACCAATCTTGATAACACAATTTTGAGTAATTTTTGACCAATATCTAATCTTCCTTTTATTGGCAAAATTATAGAAAAGGTAGTTTTTAATCAGATGAACAAATACTTAAACTCAAATGGATACCTGGACAATTTTCAATCTGGTTTTCGACCGCATCACAGCACAGAGACAGCACTCATTAAGATAATAAATGATATTCGCTTAAACTGTGACTCTGGCAAAATATCGGTGCTGGTATTGCTAGATCTCAGTGCTGCGTTTGACACGGTCGATCATAACATACTACTAGAGAGACTGGAAAACTGTGTCGGGCTTTCTGGGATGGTACTTAAATGGTTCAGGTCATACTTAGAAGGGAGAGGTTATTATGTGAGTATAGGAGAGCATAAGTCTAAGTGGACGTTCATGACATGCGGAGTCCCACAAGGCTCAATTCTTGCACTGCTCTTGTTTAGCCTGTATATGCTTCCACTAAGTCAAACAATGAGAAAGTACCAAATTGCCTACCACAGCTATGCTGATGATACCCAGATTTACCTAGCCTTATCTCCAAATGACTACAGCCCCATTGACTCCCTCTGCCAATGCAATGATGAAATTAATAGTTGGATGTGCCAGAACTATCTTCAGTTAAATAAGGAAAAAACTGAAGTCATTGCATTTGGAAACAAAGATGAAGTGTTCAAGGTGAATGCATACCTTGACTCTAGGGGTCAAACAACTAAAAATCAAGTCAGGAATCTTGGTGTGATTCTGGAGACAGACCTTAGTTTCAGTAGTCATGTCAAAGCAGTAACTAAATCAGCATACTATCATTTGAAAAACATTGCAAGAATTAGATGTTTTGTTTCCAGTCAAGAGTTGGAGAAACTTGTTCACGCCTTTATCACCAGCAGGGTGGACTATTGTAATGGGCTCCTCACTGGCCTTCCCAAAAAGACCATTAGACAGCTGCAGCTCATCCAGAATGCTGCTGCCAGGATACTGACTAGAACCAGAAAATCTGAGCATATCACACCAGTCCTCAGGTCCTTACACTGGCTTCCGGTTACATTTAGGATTGATTTTAAAGTACTTTTACTCGTATATAAGTCACTAAATGACCTAGGACCGAAATATATTGCAGATATGCTCACTGAATATAAACCTAACCGAGCACTCAGATCACTAGGATCAAGTCAGTTAGAAATACCAAGGGTTCACAAAACAAGGGGAGTCCTCCTTTAGTTACTATGCCGCCCGCAGTTGGAATCAGCTTCCAGAAGAGATCAGATGTGCTAAAACACTAGTCACATTTAAATCTAGACTCAAAACGCATCTTTTTAGCTATGCATTTATTGAATGAGCACTGTGCAATGTTCGGACTGATTGCACTATATTTTCACTGTTTTATTTTATTAAATTTTTTATGTAAAATCATTTTCTAACTGTTTTTAAATGTTTTAATCATTTTAAAAGTTTTAAAATTGCTTGTTTTATTTTTGTTGTTATTTTTCTTCATGATTATTTTACTTTCTTTTATGTAAAGCACTTTGAATTACCATTGTGTACGAAATGTGCTAAAAAATAAATAAACTTGCCTTGCCTTATATAGGCTGCCTTGCCTATGCAGGTCCAGTTTAGAGAAAATGCAAGCTCTGCAAAGTTCTTCCATGGCTGGACCAGAGGAAGCGAATAGGGAAGTTTCACTGTGTGCTGATTGAGGGTCTGGTAGTCCATGCATGGTCGTAAGCCACCGTTCTTTTTACCCACGAAGAAGAAGCTCAATGCCAAGATCGTATGAACTCCTGTTTGAAAGCCTCCTAGATGTATCTCTCCATGGTTTTGTGCTCCTGGATGTAGAGTGGATAGACACGACCCTTTGGGAGTATAGCACCAGGCAGCAGGTCGACCGTGCAGTCCCATGGTCAATGGGGAGGTAACTTGGTGGCTGCATGCTTACTAAAGATGTCCTGGAACAACAGCTAGTCAGATGGGATCTTGGGAGACTTTCGAAGAGAGTTGTATTAAACTAACTTTAAATTCTCAAGGAGTTTATAAGTTAAAAAAAAAGTTCTAAATGAACTTGTGTTAACAATATAATTAGAACTAACAATATAATTCGATTTTTTTAAATGAACAATTCCTGTATAAAATGGGACAGCAACCTTTATATCAGTGGTTCTCAACCTTTTTTCCAGCGGGCCGCACTATGGTCTAAGTGGCATATAATTTACATATTACGTCAGCAATACAAACCAACCTAATTTATAATATTATAGCCTAACTATTATGATATATAATCTATTACATTCATTGAAATAAACAATTCTACTCCCCATAAATAAAACACCTGATGCTGTCGGGAGCTGACCAATTTTGTGAGATTCAGCTTGAAAGGAGTAACACAAAGAAGTTGCGGTTGTAACGCCTGTGTTATACTTTCCGCATGAGCAATCCGGACACGTACACGGCCAGCGCGGACGCAGACTTCTTCAATTCATACTTCTGAATGCGCAGGCTGATGGCCAGCTCTGCAATTGCCCAGAATTATTGCACATCGCTGTCTTTATATTCTTTTATTGACTGATTGCACAGGTTCGAGTAGCAATGAGCTTCTTCACTCTGCCTACACATGTGCAATTTTGTTTTTGAAGCCTACTGACCAGGCGCACCAGTCCGCGCGGTCGTCTGCTCAGAGCCTCTGCACACACTCTCCAATGACGATTTTTACGTCACGCATACCTAATGGTCCATAGAGGACTCGCGGACGCAGAAAGTTTAACAGAGGGTTTAAGATGCAGGCTTGCATGACCTGACGCGCAACATTTCAGAAAATGTGCGTTCACAAATGTAGCCTATTTTGATCCAAATATGGAAAGCACTTTTGAATTTAATAATATGAGGTTCTCTCTTGAGATATTTTGCCACATTTCTTCAATTAAGGATTGTAACATAGTGCATGGTATTTCCATTTATCTGAACTTGTGAGTGAGTTGCGGGGCAAAAAAATAAAATAAATAAACGAAAATCCGGCACTTCTCCTTCAATACTGATACTGAAACTTTTCACAGTTTGTACGTTCATTCGCTGGCATTTTCTGAATTTCTTTTTTTTCCTCCCTTAAAAACAAATTTGTCCATTCTGATGCACAATTTTACCTTAAAAGGCAATTTACCTAATGGCTGTTGATTGCTATTTGAATTTAATTCTGCCAAAGTGCGCGCTTGTCTGTGTTCGTTAAATGCTTATGCCAGTGCTCATGTCTGAAAATAATATATGAAGAAGAAAAAAATCACAAAAACATTAGGATAAGCTTATATTTCATTAGTAGCATTTTTTTTTTTAATTGATGTAAACAAAATCATTTTACAAACTGATAAAGTTTTTTTTTATTCAGCATGTGGTGCAGGCCACATTTGAATTAACATCTGATCATGTTTTTCGTGTAAAAAAACAAAAAAACAGTGTTTTTCACATAATTCACCTATCTGTAATACCGCTGTTTTCACTGTCATAAAAACGGGCTGATGACTTCCTTGTTCTATAAAGTCCGTCCTTCAGAAATACGTAACGAGTTCTGATTGTGCCAGCGGTTCTTGTGTTGTGATTCGACACCAGCTTAGAGCAGGCTGACCTCCTGGTAACGCGATTGGACTAGTTTTGAGAAGCAAGTGGGCAGGAGCATGTGCTGGAGATCTACTTCTAATCACAGGAGTGTTTTTACTGACGAGATGACCACGAAAATCGCATTTGTTTTTTTGCACAGCCCTAACATCTAGTTAACAAAGCTAAACAGCGTTGCCCTTTGTGTAATAAGTTACAGAAACTGTTAAACTTAAATAATAAAATACAACCATTAATCTCCAAGTACAGCGTCCCTGGGAAGCCCAAACAAAGATGATTGGACTCAGAGATGAAAATAACAGCGTTTCAATGACATGGTGACAAACACAAATGCAGCTCTTTCTCTTCTCCGTCGGAGCGCAACAAGACCATGCCCCCTTTTTGTGAATTCATGTGGGCGGAGGTTAGTGAAAAACTGTTTTAGTGACGTCATTACTGCAGGAACTAGAGGGATGTTGTCCAAACTGGTCAAATACTCTAACAACAACATTACACACCAACTAAAGTTTAAAACATGGGATCACGAAGAACAGGACCTTAAATAATACAGTATAATTAATGCCAAGAGTCTTCACAGCAGTGAATAAATATATGGGTCAAAGTCGAAAAAGTGTTTAAGCATAAAAAAGTGTAATACTGCTTTAATCTGTTGTAGTCCCCCACCCTCCAAAAATGCAAAAAGTTTTCTGTTTTATTTATTTGCAATTTTGTTTTTGTTTTTCTGAGCATTTTGCCCTGATTTACAGAAGACACCCAGTAAAATGTAATTCATTGTAACAAGCTTATCAGGTATATGTACAACAAAAATCTATATATGACATATTAAAAGATTAATTACTTTCATTCCAAATATTAATGAGTTGTAATTTTACATTTTTAACATTTGCCTCCTAGGTTTTGCCTATTTGTCAGTAAGAATTTTTTCACTAATTTAAAACACAATAAAATTTAGTATGCTCCATTATTCTTTTATATATATTAATATGTACACATCAGAATAAGCATGTTGTTTGAATTTTTGCATAAATATTGTTACACTGAATGACACTGTAACATTATTTCAACCAAATTTTGACATTTTATTCTCCAAAAACTTATTTGAAACCTTAAAAGTAGACATTTTACTTACATTTAATGTGCTTTCTATGGACACAAAATCACTTTTATACATTTCTTTTGATGCGGACATCTTAACGTCTTTGACCCAATATACATTTGCATTAATTACTTGTGTGATTTAATGGTCTAGTGGTAAAATTTTGTCAAGCATTTCTGAAGTTCTGAAGTTCTGGGTTCCAATCCACCCTTTTATAGTTTTCTCCCCCCCCCTCATTAATACCAAAGTTCATCATTGATTGTATATCAAGAGCAAGGACACGTTTGTGTGCATTTTGTTTTGTGCTTTTACCAGAACGAAGCACTCGATCGTCTGTGTGAAGACTGCATGATATGCACAAGGTCCAAGAGAGAACTGATAACAGCTGCAACGAGCACTCACCAAAACACATTCCAGTGACAGATTAGACAGGTGTTTCCTTCTTTTAGGTACATCTAACCGTGCCGGCCACATGATGTCACAAAAAGTGGTGGGGTCTCTTGCCTTGAAGAATGTGGTTGCTTTGCTTTCTGCGTGTGTGCGTTTTGGAGAGAGACGCTCAAAAAGAGAACTATTTAAATTAATATAAGAAACAGATAAGATAATGATTTTAGTTGGTCTAAATTAAGTAGGTTAGGCACAAAATTTGCTTATGTGGGTTCCCTTAGACACGAGTGCGTGTGTTTGTATGTGCTTCATAACCGTGAAACCATTGTAATAGCCTGCACTGGCGCCTGTCATTACTAAGTTATGCTACTGCACACGCATGTGTGTATATATATAAAAAAATACAAATGTTATGTTTAGTCTATATATTGAATGAATATATGTTATTATGAATATAACTTTAAAAAGTATTTGTTAAAGTTGGTCCAACGTATTATTTTTATCTCAGTTTAGGTCAGCTGAAAAAAACCCAAAGGTAAATATGTAATATTAATACGGGTTGTTGTGAATACCTTTGAAGTTATGTGTGAATATGATATGACGGTCAAGTTCTCATGAACTCAGAGCAGTTCTAGAAATCATGTTCATGACTCAGGAACATACTTTCCAGAAGGCCAACAATTCAATAGAAATGTGTTTTAATGGTCTTATGAAGTATTCTAATTTGTTGAGATCGTGAATTGGTGGGTTTTTGTTAAATGTGAGCCATAGTCATCACAATTAAAAGAACCAAAGACTTAAACTACTTAAAGGGTTAGCCAAATATTAAAATTATGTCATTAATAACTCACCCTTATGCTGTTCCAAACATGTAAGACCTCCGTTCATCTTCAGAACACAGTTTAAGATATTTTAGATTTAGTCAGAGAGCTCTCAGTCCCTCTATTGAAACTGTGTGTACGGTCTACTGTCCATGTCCAGAAAGGTAAGAAAAACATCTTCAAAGTAGTCCATGTGACATCAGAGGGTCAGTTAGAATATTTTGAAGCATCGAAAATACATTTTGGTCCAAAAATAGCAAAAACTACGACTTTATTCAGCATTGTCTTCTCTCCCGTGTCTGTTGTGAGAGAGAGTTCAAAACAAAGCAGTTTGTGATATCCGGTTCGCGAACAAATCATCATATATATATATATATATATATATATATATATATATATATATATATATATATATATATATATATATATATATATATATATTAGAATGAGTGTTTTGTTCTTTTCTTACTGTTGGCCTGTGGTTAAAAGAACAATAGCTTGACCTGATTCTGATCTTATTCCATACATTTAATTCAGAGATGTCAGAGATCTGCTACAGTCCAGATGATCCAGAGATCCGGATTCTTCTGATTGGCAGATATGGATCTGGCCAAAGCTCATCTGGGAACACCATACTGGGAGAAAAGAGGTTTAAAGTTAAGAAGCATGAAACTGAAATGTGTGAGGGTAAAACACAGATTGGAGAGAAGCAAGTGCATGTGATTAATTCTCCAGATCTTCTGGATCCAGAACTGTCTGATGAGAAGAAGGAGGAACTGAAAGAGTAGCTGGTCTCTCGATGTTCAGCAGGTCTCAGTGTAGTTCTGCTCACCGTTCCTCTAGAGCAACCTGTGCAAAGTGAGGAAGAGATCCTGGAGTATATTAAAGATCTACTTGGTCCTGAAGTACAGAAATACATGATGGTCCTTTTCACTCGTGGAGATGAACTGGAGGATCTGGATGAACCACAGACCATTGAGGAATATCTACAAAGCAAAGATCATGAGGATCTCCTGCAACTGGTGAATGAATGTGGAGGAAAGTTTCACTGTTTCAATAAAAAGAAGCATGTAGAAGGTAGAGTCGAAAAATTAGTACAGAAAATTGAAGAAATGATGCTGAAGAACCGAGGGAAATATACCATGCAACAGATGAAAAGGAGTGGCAGCAAAAGAGGTCCACGTGTCAATTGTACGTTATGTATAAATATTAACATTGTTTATGACTTCAGTAATACAGACTTATGGTGATTTGTGTACATGAATTCAATTCAGTTCAAGTTTATTTGTATAGCGCTTTTGATGAACTGCAATGATTATATGTTGCGATTAAACTTACAGCAAAATTTTGTAGTTTTGTGTGTTGTTCCATTATTAGTTTGTGTCACTACTCATATGGGACGAATCCCTGGGGTGTGTTTTATTGCTGATATGATTTGATCTGTAGTTTCAGAAGAGTCTCCAGCAAAAAGTCCAGATGAGATTCAACAGATTACTGAGACTGAGAGGAAAGACCAGATTAGGCTGGTTCTTCTGGGAAAAGTGCCACTGGAAACACTATCATCGGCAGAAATGTGTTTGATTCTTCAGCCGCTTCAACCTCGCAGACCAAACGGTGTCAGTCAGAAACTACCGTGAGGATGGGTAAAGAAATATCAGTGATTGACACTCCTGGACTCTATGATACTGAGCTCAGCAAACCGCAGGTTCAAAGAGAAATAGTGAAGTGTGTAACATTCGCCTCTCCTGGACCTCATGCTTTTATTATCATCATTAGAGTGGGTCGATTCACTGAGGAGGAGAAAAATACAGTACAACATCTCAAAGAAGTGTTTGGAGAACAGATACTAAAATACACCATGATCCTCTTCACTTATAAAGATCAGTTAGAGAAGCAAAATAAAACCATTGAGCAGTATCTACAGAGAGGTGATCCAGCTCTTCAAGAACTTGTGCAGAGCTGTGGAAACCGATTCTTCTGCTGGTTTCCCACAGTTCAAAGATCTGATCAGGAAAATAGAGGCCATGATGGAAGAAAATGGAGGGTCGCACTTTACTAGTGACATGTTTGATGAAACAGAGAAATGCATTCAGAGGATTCAGAAGCAGAAACTGGATGACAAAGTGAAACAGTACAAACAGCAGAACAAACGGCTCACTAAAAAAGAATGGAGGAAAATATACTGGCATTTAGTTGAGGAGTCACGACAGGAACACTCAAAAAAATTACTCTTTGGCTGAACATGATTCTTTCATGGACAGTGGTTCCACATGTTTGTACCATGTTCTTTGGACAAGAATAAATCAAGTTATAAGGACATGTCTACTTTTAGTTGAGTTTACTCAGTTTGCTTTAGTTCATCCTTCATGAAATATCTGAGTAGAGATAATATGTTTACATCAAGTAGAACCACTGTCCATGCAAGTTTAGAGTTATAAAAACATTAGCAAGTAAGATATAACTTTTCTTTACACATGATGTTAGTTGTTTGCAGTTTAAGGATGTTACTATGTGTACATCATGCACTAGCATTCTCATTAAAGTTGCTTTTTTCAAATTAAGTATTTTAGACTTTCTTTTAACCAGGTCCTCAACCCAACCACAAGCTCCACACTTCACCACAATGGTAAATCGCACCAAATACACCAATATAAAGTATTTTAAAATGCCCACATAATAGAGCATTAGACATGAAAAAGTCTCCTTATTATCACTTTTTACTAAAAACTGCATAAAATAACACTTTATTTCAACATTTTCTCTCCCCATATCCAGTCCTGTGCAAAGCATGATGGGAAGCGTAAAACTTATGTTGAAGTACTTGATTGAAACATGTTCTTTCAAAATGAAAACTTTATGTTAAACCAGCGAGTGACAGTTTTAAGTCAGTTTAACATGACACAATCATGTTGAAATGAAAAATAGCCAAAATGGCATTAATTCAACATGAATTAATTTTTTTGAGTGAAGCAGAGCGATCATTTTCTGATATAAATCTGCACTTCCTGGGAAGCAGCCCGACATTGACCAGTAAGGAAGGAGCGAGTGCCACAAAAGAAGCTGAGCACAAAGCAACCGGTCTTTTTAGAGCAGTTATACTTGCATTCAGAGAGAGGATGTGTGTGATTCAGTGAAAAACCACAAAGATCAGACACGAGTCGTTATCCAGCTCAATTCAATTCAAGTTTTGTTCTCATCTGACAGTGTCACCGCAGTCAAATACATGATATTGCTTAATATTAAGTGTCTTTTAACCCCTTACTAGTAACCCCCCTTTTTTGGCATGGAGACCGAAATTACATACCCAAAATAAAAAGGTTTCTGCTCATGATTCTTTCTGACTAGATACATAATCAACCTTTGTTCACAAAGCTGACACTTTAAAGTTTACTGTTCGGGAATCAGAATCACTCAGACTGTTATGATAATAGAGATATATAAGCTCAAACATAAAAACAAAAATAAAAATATTAAAAACATATGTTTTAAATGTATTTAAAAAAATGTTGATGTAGGAAATGAGTTTGAAAACACAGTGTAGCTAAGGCCACAAGTCTTCCAAAACTTCATAAAAAATTTCATAATCGAATCTGTAAAACTGTGAATTTTATGAAATATTTTCTAAGGCCATGTCATGTGTGTTTTTAGAGAAGGCTAATCAGATTGATTTATGGCACTTGTCATCTCTGTAAGATCTCACATGTAAACTTTCCTGTGCTTTTTGTGTATGTTTCACTGTTGAAAACTGCCCGAATCATGATTGTATTGTTCTCACCAAACGGTTCTTTCACACCTCCGCCAAGTATGACACATTATCCGCATTATTCTTTTATCATTATTCTTTTGTTTTTATTCCACCTTTATTAGCCTTGATTGTGGTTTTTCAGGCTTTACAAGATCTCACTTCAGTCTCTCTTTGCATTTAGCCCTTATTTATCAAAAGTCTTACTATAAAAATACAACAAAACATTTTCTTACGACCTTACGTGAATTATTGAGACAAAAATGCATTATGAAGAAGAAAAGCACCTGCTATTAGTAGCATTGGTGCTAACGTTAGCATCAAGCTACATCTGACAATTTATGAAATTATTAGTACACTTTTACTCAAAACTCACTTTAAACCCCGATCGAGTGTTTATAATAACTTCCTTTAGCGATCAGGGGTGGAATTTGGTCGTTTACTGTTGTAAAAATATGTTGTTTGTAGCCTTTTTCATCGCTGCACAAGTTAGCATTTCCGATGTACATTTTTGATTTTTTTTATAAAAACGCCCCAGATCTCAAGAAATTCTCATACCAAGCTTTACTATCGTAATCGCGGGTTTATTATTCGGATATTTTGTGTGTACAGAGGTGTTTCAGTGTTGTTTTGGCCAGATAACTACCAGGAAGTGTGCAGGAAGCATGTGACACGATGGGGCGGTGTCCAGATATGACACTCTCAGATTGACGTTTGAAAGACCCAATCATAGTCTGAGTCACACACCGCACGAGCTGTGACTACTGCACGCACACACAGAGATCGCTGGGAGAGGCTGTTTATCATCTGATCGCGTAAATCCGTGGAAAATGAATAGAAATGACGATTCTGTCTGAAGAAATATGAAGTAAACATCAGTAAATATATCCATATATCTCCGCAGATATGCATCTTTGGTCTAAAAATCCTTATTGACGCTGTTCAGTGAGTCTATGTGAACACATATAAACCGCTCTTGACGTGACTGAATATGAGTGAGTGATGAATTTCTATTCAAAATGTGGCATAATACGGATTTATTATTTTGCACTCCTGACATAAATCACTAAATATCTGTCACTGCAACAATGTTTTATCAAAATATTGGTCAAATATCGAAGCTTGAGTCTTTAAACTTTCCATTGATGCACAGTTTGTCCAGATGAAGTAAGACAGTGATGTTTAATGTGCTGTGAAAGTGAAACAATAATAAACTGGGGCCGTCAGCGATGTTTGCACGTAAAGGGGTTAACTGAGAATTTGCAGGCGTTTAAGGCTGTTGTGTCTACCTTGATTTATAATATTGTGGTGTTCAGCTTTATTTTGTATTTTATTTTATTTTATCTTACAAATCAATTGTTTATTTCACCTGCATGTCTTAAATCATCTGCATGTCTCAGCTGTTGAGGATGACCTTCATCTTTTTTAGCCACATTCAGTACGAGTAAAATACTTGCAGAAACGTTAAGACTTTCACTCAAGTTGTATTGGAAATGGTGACTTGTAATTTTTGACTTGTGATTCTTTTTTACTGTAAGGTATCTGTATTTTACTCTCAAGTATTGATTGTCAGGTAACGTCACTCTTTACACTTCTGCTTAGGCCTATATAATGATGGTTCAACTAATCATAATCTTTCATTATATTGATGGAGACAGTGGACTTCCCTGAAAAAGCTTAACTCGGAAGAAGAGTCTCGTCTCTAAGAAAACATGTATAATATGCTAGCAACAAGTCAATTTAAGTAAATAAAGGAAGATTAAATAACAAAAAACAGGCAACAAACAGTTAACACACTGAAGTTTCCAAAGTTGAATATCACGGCTCTCCAAAAATAAGGGCTTTGACTATCGCCAGGTAAAGCGCAAGCAAGCTGACCTTGAAAGGTCAATGACGCATCAGTGTAAACTTAAAATTATAATAAAACATCCATATAAAATGAAAAATAACAGATAAATAAGTACATGTAGATCTACATCTCAGCACAATCTTCAAAAATTATTAAAAGTGATTAAAATAGGCACAGATGCACACATATGCATAAACGCACATTTACAATTTTTTTCCATCTATCTTCTTCGTTTCCTTCTATCTACATCAAACCGAATAATAACCCATTCAACAGACCTAATATATAAGCCAAGGAACCATACTGTAAGTATACAATAAACTATATCCCCTCGAGTCATTTTTGTATCCATTCAATATATTCATTTTATATAGTCTTTTAAAATTGCTCAATGTTCTACATGATTTCTTCTTTTCACGTAAAACATTTAACCATATAATATTCCAATGTATAAAGAATTATGAGCTAGGTGTTAAATCATGTAGTTTGGGCTTATAAATCATAGTCAAAAACACTTGAATAGAAATGGTTTTCTTTGTTTCACATTAGATTATGTAATATAGGTCAGGATCTATGTAGTATAGGACCAGGATGAAAGGGATCACATACATCTTCACGCGTATCCTATATCTGTAAATAAATAAAGGAATAACGTTAACCGTGATTGACATTGAGATGAGTTTTTTTTTTTCTTCCATTGCATGTATAATTTCATGATAATTTCCTCATCCCCCATTAATATAACATAACATAAGATACAAGGTAATGGGGCCTTTCATGTTTCTTTAGAAATAACAGAACCCTAGACAGTTCTACATGAACTGTCGCACAGTAGAGAAATTACCGTATGGACAGGAGGAGAAGCTCGCAGACAATCTTTTACTGTCTATGAGGCTATCGGGGGACGTGGAGGCATAAAGTCAATGGAGAAGCCCATAGAGAGTCCGTAAAAGACACGCGAATCAAGACGACTCATTCTTCCCGAGTCACATTCAAAATGAACGAAACGAATCGTTCAAGAATGACACATCACTACTGCGCCCAGACAGACAAGACACAACTGGGATAAACAAGGATTAACATGGGTACATTTGTTAACATTTTTCTGAATAAAATTGAGAGCTGTAGACCTTCTTTAACATATAATATCTGATGTTCTTTGTTTTTATTGAAAGATACTTTAAAGAGTAACCAAGAAAATCTAGGGTTCTGTTTTGTTTGTTTTTAATTTGGGGTCAGTGAGTTGGCTGAAAACCTCTTCTGTACTAAGCAGAGTCTATTTGATAGTTCTGGGGGACAGGAGGAAGGAATGACCGAAAATGAAGCAAGGAGAGCGAGTTCAGAATGTGACAGTTTCAGTGGAGGAGTTTATAATGAGGTATAGCAACATATATAGGCTAATTTATAAGTGACTTTTATTCACATAAACAATTTTTTGTATTACCTTTACAGACGTTATTTCTTATTGACAGAAATGTAGGCTATACAATCTAAAGTTACAATTAAAGACAAATGATAAAAATGCAATGTCTGATATGAAGAGTTTAGCCATTTGTATCGTGATGAAACTGAGGAAAGTGCACCTCTCTGTCCAGCCTAATACCTTAAATCAGCATTAAGAAAACAAATGAGGAATATTTATCATTTCTTTTGCTCTTCAGTTTCACAAAAAAGTCTGAAGAGGAAGAGACTGAAGATGGCTCAAATGAGGTAATAAACCATAACATTCTTCATTCTAGTATACATGTATGCTTAGTTCCCTCTAAATGTTAAAGTACCAAATTCAACAAGGTGGCCGTCGCATCCTCAACCCCACGCCTGGCCCTGTAAGCAAACTGAAGAGGATCGAGTGAATCCTCTACCATTGTAAGGAGCTCCTTTTTCAACAATCTCTCAAAACTCTTCATTATGAAAGAGGTCAGCGCAACTGGCCTAAAATCATTTAGCTCTACTGGAGGATTATTTTTAGCCACTGGGATAACTGTAGAGGATTTCCATAATCTCGGCACCTTCTGTTGAGTATAATAAAAAATAGTTCCCAATTGCTCTGCACAAGAAATAAGCAACTGACCTTCAATATTATCAGGGACAGAGCTTTTCCTAGCTTTTAGATGTTTAAAGGGGGGGTGAAATGCTCGTTTTCACTCAATATCCTGTTAATCTCGAGTACCTACAGAGTAGTACTGCATCCTTCATAACTCCAAAAAGTCTTTAGTTTTATTACATTCATAAGAGAAAGATAGTCTGTACCGATTTTTCCCGGAAAAACACGACCGACTGGAGGCGTGACGTGTGGGCGGAGCTAAAGAATCAGGAGCGCGAGTAGGATTTTGTGTTGAGCGCATGTGGAAGCTGTGACATTACCTTGAGGAAAAAAACATCCAAAACAAACCATGGCTTACAGTCAGATTCAGCGTATATTTATGATCCAGAATCAGATCCAGAGGCTGAAACTGAACGAGAGCAGCAGCAGCCATGTCTCGCTCCGAGCGGGGCTTGAACCCGGGTCTCCGACATGGGAGGGGACGCACTAACAAGGAGGCAAAGATATTTGAAGCAGTTTTACTCCCCGCCTGCGGTTCCAACACACGATCGTGACCCTTTTTCGTTGGGATTGCATCATCCTTAAGAAATAAACGATACGTAAAACCGTCGTCAAAGTTGGCCATGTTTGTAAAACAAGCATCTTCGAAATGCAGGGAACAAACACAAACACTTGCACAACTCCGTTGATGCTCTGTAAAAATAAACTCCATCCACTGGTCCCTTAATGCTGTTTTTTCTTTGGTAATCTGTGCAGGGTTGTCTTGCCCTGGCAACCAAAAACACACTTCTTTTGTGACATTTCGCGACGCTCTCGCTCTGATCAGTGAATGTCTGTGCTCTCAGTGCTCTGCTATACAGGAGCGTGTGCTCTTCCGGCAGAAGTGCCTCAGGACCCATATAAGGAAATTCCGCTCCATCTAACGTCACACAGAGCCATACTCGAAAAAAACTTTCTGAAACTTGTGACAAACCGGAAGGAGTATTTTTGGAACAGAAATACTCCTTCAAACGTACAACTTATTTTTTTGAAACTTTGTCCATGTTTAGCATGGGAATCCAACTCTTAAACAGTGTAAAAAACTCAGTATGCATGAAAGCATTTCACCCCCCCCTTTAAACGTGTTAATAACATCCTGTTTTTCAAATGGGATAGGTCTATTACCAATTAATTTATGTTTTTGCTCACAGAAAATATTCTCAAAATCATGAGAATCAAACCTTACAAAGAATTAATTGAAAGCTTGAGCAAGCTGAAAATCATCTCTATACTCTTTGAATACTATATTTAAATATCTTTTAAGCTTTGTCCCAACTATGGTTTTCATGCCATCCACTTCAAATCCCAATGATGTCCAATTAGACAAGCACCACAAACTCCAGAAAAACCACACAAGCGACAGAAAAAATCTGATTCCTGTAGTCACAAATAATACCTAGAATATCAAAATCAGCTGCGGGCGGCAGATCCTTTTCCTATTTGGTGCCTAAATCTAGTATAAAAGACCCATCTCTTTAACCTGGCTTACACATAACATACTAATATGCTTTTAATATCCAAATCCATTAAAGGATTTTTAGGCTGCATTAATTAGATCCAGTCTATGTCCAGATCAGAGGGTCACTGCAGTCACCTGGATCCAGTACGTATCCAGACCAGATGGTGGATCAGCACCTAGAAAGGACCTCTACATCCCTGAAAGACAGCGGAGACCAGGACAACTAGAGCCCCAGATACAGATCCCCTGTAAAGCACCAGGAGGAGCACCAGGACAAGACCACAGGAAACAGATGATTCTTCTGCACAATCTGACTTTGCTGCAGCCTGGAATTGAACTACTGGTTTCGTCTGGTCAGAGGAGAACTGACCCCCCAACTGAGCCTGGTTTCTCCCAAGGTTTTTTTCTCCGTTCTGTCACCGATGGAGTTTTGGTTCCTCGCCACTGTCTCCAAATAAAGGTGACTTGACTTGACTTGACAAACAAACCGAGCAGCTGTGATTGAGCAAGTATGTGTTTTCACTGTTAATGTGAAATTATGATAGTTTGATTTAGCATGCTCACACAAATTAATACATTTATGTAGAGGTGGGCAGATCGATACTAATATCGATAATATCGATACCAACGTTGGTATCGGTATTGATCGATACCAACGTTGGTATCGGTATTGATCGATACCAACGGGAAAATATCGATACTTAAGTTTCAGTTTCTCTCGTTTTGCGACCTGGCCGTGTTTGTCAAAATGCTGCTGCTGTCACAGAGCAGAGCAAGCTCTTAAGAGTGCTGCTCGTCCTCGACACTGCTCTCCGCCCCCTCTCCTGTGTTGTACCGTCACGCGACTCACCACTAGCGCTACCACCAGCAGTCAGGCGCGCGCACCGCTCAGCCGCGCATTTCTAACAGCAGTCAGTCAGAGGCGGAGAGAAAGAGGAGCGTTGTATGGCTGTATTTTCAGGCCGATCTACCCTTTTTGTGTTAGCTGTGAAAGTGATACTAGTTTCTATATTTAAACTTCACCTAGATGTGCACCAGACTTAATTATTTTTATTATTTTATCAATAGCTGATTCTCCAAGAGCAGTGGATATAACAAGGCGCCTATCAGAAATGATTGTGAAGGAACTGCAGCCTCTTTCCATAGTGGAAGATGTCGGCTTCAGAAATTTTGTATAAGGAGAATTTGTTTTACATTGTGAAGTAAAACGTTGTGACTTTAAGAAAAAAGTGCACTAAAGAGGAGAAACATTTTTTTATTAACATGCTACTTGAAAAGAGAATTTGTTTTTACATTTTTTATATTTGTGAAGTAATCATTTTGTAACTTTGTTTATTTAAATAAATCAGAAGTAACCAAAAGTTGTTTCTGAACAAAAGCTTTTGTAGTACTGATTAATAACCCAAAATGCAAATCACAAAAACAAATTAAAAGTCATGAAAATTCATTTAGATTTAGGTTGAAGACGCACCTTAATTAGGTTGATTAATTATTAAAAAGTATCGGTATTGGTATCGGTATCGGCGATACTGGCCCTGTATTTACTTGGTATCGGATCGATACCAAATCTAGCGGTATCGCACACCTCTACATTTATGTAAACATATTTATTTTAATCGTAAATCATATAAAATATCTATGTTTAAGACTTAAGTTTTTATGTAAGGAAACAAACATCAGTTTCTGTTAAGTTTGTTTTACGGTATAGATTTCATAAATTTTCCCCTCACAAGTGACATGCTGTGGTTGTGTGACGTTTGCTTCAAAGAGGAGTATTAAGGGAAGGTTTTATAGAGCAAGTAAGATGAAAATTTTAAGCTTCCTATCACTGTTTATAAGTCCTGTACATTAGGTTTAAATCCATCCAAGGTTAAAAAACATTGTCATTTTGTCAAAATATCATTTTAAAATTACCTAAATTCTCAGAGATCCCTAAACGGTTCGCACGAAGCTGTTCAAAAGATTCAGTTTCCTTAAACCCCACCTTTCGGTAGCATACTGTGTTCTGATTGGTCAACTGACATAAGCAGTTTGGATTAGTTATTCCGCACACACCTCCACGGTAAACTGCGTTAGCATCTTTTTGGGGTGAATTATGTCTTATTCCTCTCATCGCGAAGCAAACAGTAAAATAAAAAAACTTAAAGAACAGTCTCTCTGCTTTTTCTTCTGTGTGGGCGTATTCAAGCCGCGCGCTTCAGTTTGAATCTGAATAGCGCTTTCAGCGCAGGGGCGTGGTCACATTAGATATAAGGAAGGGAGATGTGAAAAACGGACATCGCCTTGTTTTCATATGGATTACTTTATCACAGAATATCTGTTAGCAGCACTTGTTTAGTTTTAAAGTAGACATGTCAAGCTTTCTATAGATATCTCTCATGTCTCTTCGTTCAGTATACACAGAGTTACAGTTCATTTTAATGACGTGTTTGTAAATGAAGATCAGCGCAGATAAAGGCTGCAGACAGCACACCTTGTTTGTTATCTTTATTTTATAAGTGCACAAAGTATTGTTGTTATTATGTCTTTATCCAAAAACAAAATATACCCTTTACAGATTCGATTGATGTATTGCTCTTATCTATACGATTAAAACTGAAAGTGTAATTTAAGTTCTTTTGGGGGTTATCAGGGGAAAATGACTCATAACGCGTATACGCGTTAATCGACTCCAGTGCCAGCGCGACATACTGATACGCTCGGGAGAAAAAAGACACATAACTTCATAATCATACTTACAGGTTGTGATTCGGAGATGCTTGTTGGTCCAAATAAAGTTGGTAATGAACCCTATTTTATGGCCAAACGCTTTCCCGCCTTGTACTCACCGAGATTAGAAAAGCAGTCATCAGTGAAATGCTGTGAACACAACAAAAGGGATTTGTTGTACTGCTCTGGTATTGTGGTAAAAATGAATTTTAGCCATTGGTTCTTCTGATCTTCATTCTTTGGCCGTGAAAATAAAACAAACTTGCCTTTACAATTAAAAACACACCGTCTCCTCGACATGATGCTCTCACACCAAACAGAGCGTCTGTGTGGGGGGTGGGGCAGGTCAGAGTTCAGTTTCTCTCAAGACGGTAGGCGGAGATTATTATGCAAAGTGTTCTAGTGACGTACATAGAGATGGGCAAAAGATTTGAAATCTATAACGACTCGTTTCAGCGATTCAGAGTCGACTCCTTACTTTGGAAGCCAATAACTTTATAAATCGTGTACTTTTTGGTTTAATTACTTTGCACATGGTTTACACTGATGGACAGCTACATCATACACTGTAATACAGGTAATTTTTGATTTCCCATCTGTGTGGGTCTTTAAAGTAGCTCTGGGCCGACAGTGAAAATACAGCTTGATTTTGGGCTTGTGTCTTGAGGGGTCGAGGCTATGGGCCCAGCACGGCTCATTGTTAGCCCTGGCACACATTTGCCCGAAAGTGGAAAAGACGTTACTCGGCACTTCTGTACCTTTAGGAATTCCAAATGGCCCTTTTGTTATTTAAGATAAGTTTGGGTTGGGCTGGGTATCGAGTTCGATACTTTTTAGGCACCGACCAAATTGCCTTGATACTACTGAGTATCGAAAAAATGTCTTTCCATTCGGCACCAAATTTCGATACCTAAGGGTTTAATCTTGTCATCGTCAGTGAGCCAATAAGCATGTAGCATGTTTGACATGCCCAAATCAAAAACACTATTTTACACAGATTATGCCCAGAGACATGGCTCACATGTGAAGCTGTAGTATGTACGTATATATATGCAAAAATTGTGAATTGTGACTTTGATCGCGCTGGTGCCTCACGCGCACATATTCCCTGGGAACAGCAATAGTTCACCGTGTCATTCACGTGAGTAGCGGTCCACAGGCATAGTTTTGCTCCTTATGTTTTTTTTCCCCTCGATACTGAAACACGAGTGAAATACAAAGCCAATTTTACTTAATGAATAAGAGTTTAGCTTCAAATGAGCAACATGTTTGGATTTGGCCCGAATGAGAGAGATGAGCCCAACCTTACCTTATGTATCGCTTTAAATTATTTTAATTATAATTTTTGTTGTTTATAAGCCTATATTATTATTATTATATACTGCAATTATATTTATCCATCAGAATTATATATTTTTAATTCTTGTTCTGTTCTGATAAATTTGTTAAATGTAAAGCATTTTCTGTAAAGTGAAGGGAACTAAAAATATCCGGTTGGTACATTAGCCTATAGTATTTTAGGTCTGCTGTTATTATTTCTGAATGTAATAAAATGCAACTCTCACAAACTTAATTTATTTTTTTGTTAAAAAAAAAAAAAAAAACCTACCAGCAAACAAAAATAGGCGATTAATCAGTTAAAATGTGTTATTGTGGGTTAACACAATCACATTCACTCCGCATGCTCAACTTGCCGCATGTGCTGCTCAGCTGTGGATGATTTGAAAATGTTTGATATAAAGGTTGCGATCAAATTTTATACAGGAATTGTTCTTTTTTTTTTTTTATGTCAAATATTATTGTTAGTTTGATGCTAACATGCAATGAAGATCTTCAGATACTATACAACAGGGGTGTCAAACATATGGCCAATCCGGCCCGCAGGAGGATTTAAACAATAATATAAAATAATAAATTAAACATCAGTTTGAAAATTAAATAAAATGTGTTCGCTATAACATTTTATTTTGAATTTAAAGAGGAACAAATTATGAATTTATTTACGTTGATATTACGACTCGGGAGTCTGGACACTTAACATGCTCCTTTTAAAGTGGTGCCAGAATCTCAAGCAGATTTTCTTGTGATTTTAAACATGTCCAAAAGAAGACATTTGGCCTGGAACGACGGACAGGTTATTTAAGGAGAAATGGAAAAGAGGTATTATTATCTCAACGCCAACGTGTAAGTTTAAATCACAACTCGTGGCTTATATTAAATTACACTGTGATTTTTAAATTAAAGACAGCCCCTACGGATAATACTTCCTACGGATGCAGTGTTTATGCAAGTGGTACACGTTGAAAAAACTATTTTAGGACAATGTAGAAGTTTGGTGTGACTTGCCTGGAACGGTAAAAAAGTTGTTAGTATAAATGTGGGATATTCGTTGATTGTTTACTTCTCTAAAGCATTCGGAGCCTGTAGGATGTGCAACAGCTCCACCTTTTGACAAAGAAACACAGCGCTCATCTTAAATACTGGAGCCAAATCACAGCACCCTCACTCTTCTTGGAGATGGCGGATGGCAGAGTACCTCGTGTGTGGATTGTTGGCAGTTCAATTATTCGAAGGTTGTATGCTTACATCAGTGAGCAGGGGCTCGACAGGAGCCTTGGCCTTCGCTGCAGCATTACTTGGCAGGGCAGAGGAGGCAGACTCTGGGAGCAGTTGTTTCCAGTGCTGCTGTCTCTCAGGGCCAGAGCTCCAGCTCCAGACATCTTGATTATTCACCTCGGTGGAAACAGCTTGTGTCGGGAGGGCCACAACCGCCTGGATCTCCTTCAGGAAATGAAGACGGACCTGGCTGAAGTCTTCAGGATGCTCCCCAGAACCAGGCTTCTTCTTTCATTCATTCTGCCCCGACTGAATTGGGGAGGACAGACTGCTAGGTCTGAATACGGCATCGAACGGAGCCGGCGGTGGCTCAACAGCTTGATTGCAGGCTTCTTGTCGGAGAGACAGATGCACTGCGTTCGTCATTCCAGCATTGACCTGTCACATCTGTCCAGGGACGGAGTCCACCTGAGCCCAGAGGGGAACGAGCGTTTGCTGAGTAACCCAAGAGAAGCTCTGCAGGAACAACTCAGACGATGAAGCCCTCAAATGTGCTTTTAAGAGCTATCCATTAATTCACATTAAGCACATTTTTCTTCAAGTCTCCTCACGTTACATGTTTTTTGATCTGATTGGCTGGTTGTGAGGTGTGCAATTATTTTCTGGGAAACGCTTGATGAACGTAGTTCCAGGCAGCTCTCTTGACAGCATTACAGTTCATATCACTTTAGACTTCATTAATAACTGCATTAGAATGCTATCAACGGCTCAAGCCTCCATTAACAGCTTTAAAACTACTTTTTGATACTAGCAAAAGAGGGATTAGATGAGATGTGGAAGAAATAATCCTCACAATAGAGATTAAGTATAAAAAAACAGACAGTTCCCTGTAAATATATCTTCTGATCGATGTCTTGTGTGGTAACCCTAGTATAAGTGGAATAATTGACTCTGGATCATTAAAGGTCCCATGATGTGGATTATTTTATTTATTTATTTTTTTGTATGTTTTTTAATGTTTCCTGAGGTGTGCTCATATTGTTAGTAAGATTTTTACACTTAAAATGTAGTAATAGAAGGCATTTTTATGTCCTGATTTTAGTCCTCTGTCTTGAATGCTGTTTGAAGGGGCGTGTCTGCTGTGAGACTCTGTTGTGATTGGCTGACATCTTTGCATTCGAAATGCGTATTACATCTGGAAACCTTCTCAAATACTTTTACTGGGTTTTATTACTATTACTGCTGTCGAGATTAACGAATCGTGGAAGTGTTGATTATAGTATTATTGTTTTGATCATTTCCCATCACATGAAAGGCTGCAGTGATGAGCACTCAGTAGATCGAGTCTGTTTATTGCCAGAATGCAGTGGCAATCACGTTGAATCATTGCAACGTGTTTTCTCTCACAAAATGTTTTCACCACAACTAACAGCAAACACGATATCAACATGAATACAGTAAGAGCTTCGATGTGCAGCATAAAAGCTTCATTCATTATAACGGCAGTTTGGTCAAGTGTGCAGATATACTCGATGTGTGATTCACAGCTCCGAACAATATAAAGGGAGCTTTCTTTGATCACTCTCTGGGCCCGTATTCTTAAAGATTCTAAGAATCCTCTCAGAAAACTCTTAATTTAGCTTAAAAACTTTTACATAGGATTCTTAGCTTAAGAGCGATTCGGGACCGATCTGAGAGCAACGAGTAAGGAAAAGACAAAACTTTCATCTTAGTGAGGAGGCGGGGTTGACCCCGTTGCTATGTATGACACAATCTTTTGAAGACTGTGATTGGTTGGTTGTCCAAGAAGGAAAAAAGAGAGAGTGATTTTAAGTATAGGCTCTATTCTAATTCTCACTTAGATTTACATACGTAATTTATCCTATTTGACCGTTCTCTCACATACACACACACTTGATTGGCTTAGAATGATAAAAATTGTTCCACTCTTCCAATTACAGTGATTTCTGTCCTATTTAAGTGGCGGTTTGAATGTTGGTTTTAATGTATCAAACATGGAATCAAAACCAAGAAGGGCGAGAAAAGCCAAACTGGACAGAGGAACAGTGTTTACTGTTAGCCAAGTTAGTGGATGAACACAAGGCCATTCTTAAAGGAAAATTCGGGATGGGTGTCACAGCAAGGGACAAGAAGCAGACATGGGAGCGTATAGCACAAACTATTAACGGTTCAATCCCCCTGCTTGTGCGCACCTATAAGCCTGCTATATTCATAAATGCAGTTTTTTGAGCCTGCAAGGTGGGAATGTCCAGTGGAAACTAAATGAACTGTGACACAATAAGATGTTCTGAAAGTGCTGTAATTGTTTGTGTGATCACTCTGCTTACAGAAGGTTGTGACAGACCCAAATCATCACTATTGCATTGTTGCATTTTCCCAGTTGCAAAATATCGTAATGTGGTGATTACTTTATATATTAAATTATAAATTATTATATAATCTATACCGTCTTATTAACTCACTGTCATCCATTTTATGCAACACATTTCTTCTGCCTCTTCGTCTTTCTGCCATTTTCTTTTCTGCTAAAGAAACTCTTAAGCCTCTTAAAAGTCCTCGTCCGTGCTCCTAACAAGTTTGACCTTAAGATCTCTTTTAAGGGTTAAGATCCTTTCTGAATTACTTTTCTCTTTACTAGGATTTTTTCTTTAATTTTAAGAGTAAACGCCCACATTTCTAAGAATTTAAGTGGCTAGTAATTTCGAGGATGAGGATGGGTGTCCAGCTCTGCCTTTGAGAAAACGAGAGCTCAGACGTCCGATCTGGAGTCTTCGAAATTACTATTAATGCTAAAAAAACCTCATAAAGTGACATTTTCATATCATGTGACCTTTCAATTATTAGAAAAATAAAGCACATTATTTTTCTAATAATTCAACAGCCCGTTGTCAATTATTCCTTACTTAATGTGCTTATATTATGTCTCCACAACATCACACAGACATCATGGGGTGGCTACAGGCCGAGTTTTGCCACTGAAGCACCACTTCACTAAAATCATAACACTAATATTAAAACATATTCACTTTTAATTCTGATGGCTGTACTTCTGGAGTTCCTAATAAACTGACATCTTGTTATAATTAACTGAACTGTTCACTCTTAATTCACAAGTTCACACTGACATATAATTAGCTGAAGTTTTTTATAATGCATATTTCACGTGCTGAAAAGTGTAAACTGTCCTCTAAGTGGAGGAGATGGGGTGCTGATATCAATGGAGACAGGTAAGTCAGCTGTATTTATACCCTAGGGTTGATTAAGTGTGCTCCACCTGTGCTAATTAGGCTGTGCTAATAATTATCTGACATGCTCCTTTGAACCTTGTTATGAAACTTCATTAAGTGAAGATGAGGAGCAACAACTGAAAATGTTGACATAGTTTTGCTGCATATATATTTTTCCTTCATGCTGTGAAAACTGTTTTATAAAACATTGCTCATATAAAAGAACATTATCACTGAAATCAGCAAGATCACTTTCTATACAATCTTTATAAAGGACAGATTTGTTCAGTGTGGATCTGATAAAGGCAAGAAAATTGTGTTTGTTAATAAATTTCTAAAATCTGAGAGCTTAATAGGAGACTTGTTTATATTATATTGTGTTCCTGAAGCTCAAATGGTAGAGCATCATGCTATGAAGCGCAAGGTTGGGGGTTTGATTCCCCAGGAACACATGATGGGTAAAAATTGACATCCTGAATGCACTTTAAGTCGCTTTGGATAAAAGCGTCTGCTAAATGCATGAATGTAATTAAATTTTAATTTATTATTAAAGTATTTAGAAAATATTATATACTGATTTTAATAAAGATAATCTATGGTGAATAACATTTTATTAACATTTAGGAGAAATTATTGAAACCATTTTAATTAAAGATTTCCATTCAGAGGGTTGATGTAATCTTTTAGTCATGGATCTTTAATGAAATCCACTTTAACCATATAAAGCTGAAATGTGATTTATTTTAATATATATATATATTATATTCAGTATTAATTCAGTCCATCCTTTGCCTCATTTATAGTCGTATTCTAATGTAAAATTCTATCAAGACTTTAATTTTGGTCTGGTGGTGTGACGTCACACTGCTGTGCTAGTGCGGTGTGATTGTTCCTGTGTATAACGAGTGAACATTTGAAAGAGAACGCTTCGATTAGATAAGAGAAGAGAACGAGAGTTATGTCTCTTGACGCACTACAAGCTGTATGACTCATTCTCTTCGCTTCAGTCAATGGTCCGATGAACGGCGCTACCGGTGACTTATATAGCAGTGGCCCCGCCCCTTTTGGCGTGCTGAAGCGCCATTGGTCTGCGCAGCTACACAAACGTGAACAAATCAGGCTTCAGCAGAAAGAAAAAAGGAGGATCTTCTGCGTCTGTGATTCAGCTGAAGGTGTGCTTTTAATCATAATAAGTGTCTGAATCAATACAGCTCGTTTAGAGAATTGTATATGAATGTGAAATTAATTATTAATTGTTGTCACAGATAAATAATTACAGTGTTTCAGTTATTTTGTGTGAGTAAAGCGCATCCGTGCTCGAATGAACATGAACAGTTTATCATAAACACTAGTTCAATCACAGATATTGAGGGAGAAATCAATCTTTAATCAACTCCGAATCGACTGAATCGATTGCATCGCAGAATGATTCAGTGATCCGAATCTCACTCTGACTGACTCCTTTACATAACTCAGAAACTGATTGAGATACACATGGAGATCTACTTTTAATTTATTTTACAAGCTGTTAATAATTTTCATTTAAACAGGATAAGTGTCCAAACACAGAAAAACTCCTGAAGCAGCTGAGATACACGACTCACTGTTATAAAGATGGAGTTTATTAAAGAGGAGAGCGAAGACTTGAAGATTGAAGACACATTCAGTTTAGTTTTCATTCTCAAAGCTGAACTCCGTTTGATTTGATTCTTATTAAAATTACCAGCTCTGTAGAAACCAGGAAAAATAAAACAAACGTCTACGCTGTTTTCATTTGTTACTTTTGAAATTAAGGATTACCATTTTTGCCTGTTTTATCAGGAAGTTAAAATAATAAATAATTTTGGCGTCACTTTGACAGCGAATAACTTTACATCTGATGCGTTTAAAGACTCTGTTTGTCCATTATTTATTTCTAAAGATACACGACAATGTATAAAGGGCTCCATTACCTTCTATGTCACATTATGGCCCCATATAAACAGTTTTTGTAAAAATAGGCTAACGATTGCGTCATAACCACTCGTCTCTCTGTCGCATTACTGTACAGACAGGAGGAGAAGCTCGCAGGCAATAACTTAATATGGCGTACTGGCGTTACATTTTAAAATACTATACAAAATAATTAATCAGAATACTTACTCCTGCTCACTCACGCCAAAGAACTCCCCGCTCAAGCTCGCCGTCTCTTTAACGATGGCAGTTTACACTCACAGCTACTAGAAGATTTACATCTGTCAGACAGGCTGCTGATGTCATCAAGCTTCGTTTGAGTTTGCGCGTCAGAAACGGAAGTGCTTAAAAACGCTAAAAATGGGCTTCACTTGTCTCAATTGAGTTCCAATGGGGTCGCTGTGTCCATTTCTTTTACTGTCTATGGCTGTTGCCTCAGATCAAGCAAAGCACACGTGAACGATCCACTGAGCGCGAGTCTTGCCCTGCTAACACACGACGTAACAGTTACGTAACGTACTGGTAATTTTTGGTAATTCCATGACTTACCAATTGACAACGTAACTACGACGTCGCATGCCCGTAATTTTATTACCATCACATTACCAACTCACAACGTCGTCAGTACGTCCTTCCAACGTGACCAGATAACCAAGAACGTCCCAGATAGGTCCTCTATTGGTAATATATTGGTAACTTCATGACTTACTGGCAACGTAACTACAACGTCGTATGCACGTAATATCATTACCATATATTTTTTTACGTTATTTATATGCTCTCTGAGTATAGAGCCATTTAAAAAGTGTAATTAAACTTCAGACTCAAGATTAAACGTTCCTTAAAGATAAAATATGTTTCTTTTCACCAAGTCAGAATATGGACATGCTTTTAGTATATAGTGACGTGACATACAGGCGCGCGCTTCCACAACTGACGCACCGCACGCACAGTATTGACAAGAAAAGAGTTGTGAAACTTTCTATCTCGTAAGGAGTTATGAACGTGAAATAATGACACAGACTGGCTACACCATCTCATCTGCAGCAGAGATTGTTGTATCAGGAGGACAGCGCGTTTGTTTGACGCACTTTTCACTTCAACTGTGTCTGACAGGAGAATTAGCTTTCTGAGGTGAGTTTTACAATTTATAATAAATAAGTTGGTTGATAAAATGTATAAAACAAAGTAAAAACAAAAGTCTAACGTCGCTAAAACCTTTTTTTATTATTTTATTGTTTTTATTAGCCTTCTAGCCGTTGAGTTACCATGGCAACCGCGTATACATCAGCTGCTGGAGAGGAGAGGACTCGTCTGACATTTTTTCTGTTTCTCGTCTGTTATACCAAAGAAAACACCAACAACTGCGACAGATTTGTTAAGTAACACGTTAATATTATCCACAGTCTACTTTAAGTACTTTTTGTTAATATTTATACCTCTGCGATTATGGTATTTTTCCTGAAATGTCTGCTATCAAGTATTACGCTAGCATAGAAACATAATTAACGTTATAGCATATTAGATTTGAGCCCTTATTAATGAAAGTTTGGCCTTTTAATTACATCTTATGCCTAAAGGATCGGTTTTGATCATTTTGTAAATGTTTTTGATGGTAATTTGTCAATAGATAAATGAAATAAAGTTAAGCTAATTAATTTAACCTAAAAATCTGCATTGTAGAGTCTATCAGTGACGTCACTCATGGTCTAAAATGGGCTGAAACTATTTCAAACCACTGTTTCAAGCTTGTTCTGATTTATCATTGTAAACAAATATTGATAAAAAAAATTGTACAGTGATTTCAGGAGTGTCTTAAAAACCCTCTAAAACAGAGGGGAAGTTCCAAGAAAATGACTAATGGGAGCTGCTGACAGAGATAGAAAACACAGGTGATGCTACAAAGCTTATTAAATAACTTCATATTTATTTTTTACAATATATCATCATGCATCTGTAAAATCTAAACATGTGAATTCTGGTATCTAAAGATTTTTGTATGTTTTCCATATTGCTATTTTTCTTTTCTGCATTTCCCCTATTCTCTAGTTTGTTTATTTCTAATAAGGAGCTGGAGGCCGTGAAGATACAGATCCATGATATTGTGGAGAAGCAGGCCCAGCCGAGCGAGTGGAGAGCTGTGCTGGAAATATTCAGGGGTTGATGCTCATAAGTCCAGGGTAAGTATACAGCTAACCCTACTACCACCTCTACTCTGTGTGGTTCTCTGCAAAGGCCCGGTGTACCCAGGATGCGATCTTCCCAGATGTCCTTCACCCTATTTCATAGTGTAAGACATGATCCAGGCCCTGGGCGACGACCTCTCTCCATCCGCCGCCTCCGGTCTTCAGGATCTCCACCAGAACCCGATTCGCTCCACTTCGCGAGACAGAACAAAACGCTGTGATCATCAGAGACTCCATCGTCCGGCACGTTTGTGCTGTGTTAGCTGAAGGTAAAGTCCACACTAGGGGTGTCCATGGTTAACCGGTTAACCGATTAACCGTTAAAAATTGTGTAACCGAGTGAAACATTTTGCTCGGTGAAGTGACGTCAATGGCGTGCATTGAATTTAGTTGTAATACATTTTTGCACCACCAGAGACCGCCAGAGCGCTCCCAGACCTTTTGCCTTATACATTTTAGGCTTATTCTCAAATTCAGATTGTGTTAATGGGCGGCATTATTAGGCAGTTTTAATAGGACAATTTGACCGGAGAGATTAAATTTTGTCGGACATTCCTTTTTTTTTCGGCCAATGTCCGGAAATTACTATGGTTATGGTTACTATGGCACACTATGGTTAACCGAGTATTAACCGCTAAGGGCCTCGGTTAACGGTTAATGAAAAACTTGAGAACGTGCAGCCCTAGTCCACACTCACTGCTTCCCTGGTGCTCATGTTCTTTATATTTCTGCACAGATTCCCGTGATCCTGAAGGGTAAGAGGAGCATCGGAGCGGACGTGCTTCACGCTGGGGTTTACAACACCATGCTACGGCAGACATAGACACTGAAGAGGGACTTCAGGAGCCTGATCAAGACGGTGCACAGCATATCGCCTGCATGATGATAATTGTGTCAGGACCAATTCCCACGTATAGATGAGGACATGAAAGGTTCAGTAGACTTTTTGCTTTAAACGAATGGTTATTGTCATGCTGTAAAGAACAGAAACTGCTTTTTGTTAATAATTGGAATCTTTTCTGGGAGCGTCCTAGACTTTTTAGATCTCCTGTTGGACAACATCTCCAGGACACTTCGCTACATATGACTAGTAAGCCAATTCTCAAATAACTGTTATGACTTTTGTTCTACACGCTCAAATTGAAGTACTTGTGCTGTCCAATCAATAAAGATTGTGTTTGTTCCAGTGTTAATTTTGACAGGTATTTTTGATTTAGCATTAGTCTAAACTCCACCAAACTACTGTTATAAGCATGAGCCCTGTCAGACTGGTCGTGGCGGAGGTGTTGCAACAATATATAGTGATATTCTCAATGTTACCCAGAAAACAGGATACAGGTTTAACTCTTTTGAAATACTTCTGCTAAATGTTACTCTGTCAGACATGCAAAAGAAATCGAATGTATCTCTTGCTCTGGCTACTAGGGGTGTGACGAGACACTTATCCCACAAGACGAGACGAGACATGAGACTGGGTTCATGAGAGCGAGACAAGATTTTTTTTTTAAGAAATCCTCAATGATAAAATAAATATTTCATTTTTCTCTACTCCTTTTTCGTAGTACATACATTTTCACATCAGTTTATTAAACGTAAAAAAAACATATTTAGGGCCCTATGAAATGTTAAATTTTTTCCCCAGCATATTATTTTTTATTATTATTGTTAACAAATTCTGTATTTTAGCATGTCTAACTATTTGAATGCATAACACAACTTAATTTATTCATTTTATTTTTTCTTAAAGGTAGCCTTTTTACTGATATAGATATCATACCTCAAAGTGTTGTTACTGACCACTTCCTTGTATCGTGCATGCTGCATATTACTGATATTAACTATATTTCCAAAACAAGCATTATGAGTTTAAGAGCCTTACATTACATTTATAACAATCATTGTTAATGTTTGAATTGTATTTCAGGGCAGTTTGTGAAGACAGATAATCAAGAGAAGTCAGTTCCAGATCCACCCTCCACACCAGACCTCTCTCTCACGAGGATTGCTGTCTACTAGCATATTGTGTTCTCTTCAGACTTCGGGGGATGCAGATATTACTCAGGCACATGAACACTTGAATATTGAAAGAATGGAGAAAGTAAGAATTACTTAAGATTTTAGAATTTAATGTTAATTGCTTATATATATATATATATTTAGATATATTTTTGTGGCAGTGTGAACTGGCCATAATGCTGTATGATAGGTGTGAGATTCATTAAACTTGATTTGCTATAATACATCTGTTCATAAGCTATTGCATATTATTTTCAATGAATTATTTGTTATTTATTAGCTGACGTATTATTGTGGGAGCTTGTGATTAGTTGATGAATGTGTGCATTGTTAATGATAATATTTAAATGCAATGTGCTGAGTGCTTACTAAGACTTGCATGTTTGTGCATAATGTTTTGACCCTGGATGCTTACAGAAGGGTATAGATATTTAAATATATGGAAATGTATTTATTATTAATATATCTCAATCTATGTGCTTCTGTATGGGCTGAATGCTTTCATTCATATTTCGCTGTATATCCTGTTTTTATTAATAATCTGGGTGTATTAATGTTCATATTTGCTTGTTAATAAATTAACTGAATTAATTTCGAGTATGTATTCATCATTCACAGCTGCTGAAACAGCCTTTAAATTAGTTTGGGCATATGAGGACATAAATAAGGTTCAAGTGCTGCATGTCCGCCCATAGAATAATTATAAAAAAAAAATGACCAACTGATTACCAGCACACGACCACCGATCCGCGACGTTGCCACGACGTCGCAGTTACTTACTGGCAACGTCACAAAGTTACGTTGTGGCGACGTATACGCACCTTTCACTTTTCCGGTTGCCACGACGTAACTAGTTACGTCGCCACGACGAAACTTTGGTCACCAGATTACGTCGCAGTTACGTAACAGTTACGTAATGTTGTTAGCAGGGCGGTCCTCTCTGCTGTTCCAGGATGTTTTTGCTCACATGAAGAGGATCATCTTTTCTGTGTATGTGCAAATGTGTAAGTAGTTTACATTATAAATAATAGTTTAACATTCAGATACATTGCGAATATGGAAACATTTGGATTTGTGCCGAATGAGAAATGAGCAGTAATCTCCAAATAAATCTAGTCAAAGCCATGCTCACTCGTCCTCGTCTACACGCACGCGCTGTCATGACCTAATGCACTGTATGCTTGATTTTTAAAAACAAATAGGCTAGGCCTACAGGAACGCAAAAATTCTAAATCTGACATTTTCTAGAACAGAATCCAGCAGGATCAAATTAATGTGAGCAACTGTGTTTTGCTGCAGCAGCGCCGATGGATGCGGCTCACTTAATACGCAGTGCAGTCACACGCCCGCCACAGTTACATTTAAGATCATTTTATTTTAAATGCCATAATGTCAGTTGAAAACATTGCAATTGTGTTTTAAAACACAACAACGAGCGCCGCAAAACCATTTTAAGAGGCACGTTCATCGGTCTCCGTGCGGGATAGGAAAGTCAACAAAGTAAATTAATCTCAAATGTATGGCGCTCTCTCTTCATTTTATAAAATAATCCTAATCACATCTATTCATTTTATAATCCTTGTACTAGCATTTTATTCAGACTAAAGCCCCCTTTAATTCAAGTGAGAAAACGTTTTGTGTGTGTGTGTGGCTTTAGCACATTCTGTCATGCCAGTGACTGCTGCCTGCAGTAGATCCATTTTGCAGCATTATGGTTAACGATTAATAGATAAATTGATTGTTAATTTAAACGACAATCGATTATGGAATTAATCGATATTTTGCATCCCTACTTTCAAACATTTTTTATTGGAACAATGTTTCTGTTTTATTGTGTTAGGTAGGTATTGGTTTGTGTAATTTATACAATAAAGAAAAAAATTCATGAAAGAGAGTATAGTATAACAATTTATTTGTAACAATTTATTTGACACGTTCAAACTAAAACTAAACAAACCATCCTTAATCAGTCATAAACAGTTAACATGACATTATCATCATCATTACGGCAAACACACCTTTGCTGTTACTACTGTGTTGTCGCAGTCCTTCGGTCGGGATGTAAATAAATCCTGTACCCAGCCATTGGTGAAATGTCTGTGGGCTTCCAGAGATTTATAGTTTTTAAATTGATCACTGGTATATGCGCTAATATCATAAACAAGATAATTTACAATGTCTAAGTATGAGGATGAAGGTAGCAATGCGGGGTCAGCACTCCAACTTAATGCAGTCAGCTCATATGGATCTATGTTATGAATCGATGACAATTTCTCCAAATAACGGTCCCTGGCATCTTTATTGAGCTTATCTCGGTACGGCCTTTTCTCAATCTTCTTCTGCTTCTCCAGGTTTGCGAGTTATATTTACTTATATTTACTTATTATCTAGATAGTTATCTAAGTAGTTACATTAGTTATTTATTCTATTATTTACTTCTATTCTTGTAATCGTGGTTGTTTCGGTCAATAGCGATAACTCAAAAATGGCGCCGCGGTGAAGTCACACCCAACAAAACCACGTGTCTGAAAAAGAATGATATAGATTATTAAAAAAGTGCTTATTTCATATTGCAGAGACACTCAATGTGCAGCGTGAGAGAGAGGGGGATTAATGGAAAGATGATTGAGACAGTGAATGCCTTGATTCTTCTTGATACTTCATTTGATTATTTTACCCGTCCACAGTCTAAGGATTTTGATTTATTTTTTAAAGTATAACCCAATTCAAAGAACTGAAAGAGCCAAAGTGTTTAGCAGTCCGGTGGACACATGAATTGTGTGATGGTGACTGCTGTAACGCATATGCAGGTCATCGATTCATGGGTTAAATTCAGGCATATAACATTAAACTTTTTACACTAAATGCCTGGCCTGGCGCCAGCCTGGCTGGATTTAAATTATTTACGATACCCGTGCGAGCCTCAAAAGAGACACGAAACCCCCAACCACATTCCCACACACACACAAAAAGAAACCTTTCTTAAAGTTCCTTACCTTCGTCATTTTATTAATAATATGTATTTTGAATATGTTTGTGCGTACAATGGTTAATCCTTGTTATGCGACGATTATAATTTTACTAGCTTATAAGTTGGAAATGTTTCTCCTCATTTTAACTTTCTCAAATAGAGTCATGTTTCTGTAACCCCACTCCTGACCAGGTCGTAAAACTTTAAGATCCCACTGGGAAACAGGACAGGAAGGCTAACTCTTACAAAAAGAATGGTAAAATGTACTCAGATATAGTCTAAATGTATATAGTATTGTTTTTGTTGGTGCATTTAGATGTTTCCCATATAAATTGGGACTATCTGCAATTTATTAGCGTGTGTTAATCTTTAAATGTGTTTAATTCTGCATTTGAATGTTGAATTGAACTTTGTGTTTCTATCAGCTATATATGTACTGTTTGGTGTTTTTGGAATTGTCAACTATCCACCTGTATAAAAGGTGTGTAAAAATTTATTAATCTTGAATTACGAACTTGCTACAATATCACTGCTGAGATCTGACAAGCCTAAATTATTAGGGTGGGTGTTTCCACAGAGACAAAGGAACTTTTTCCCGCTTCAGATCGCGGACGTTCATTGGTTGTTCACACGAACAGAGGTGTGAACCATCTCAAGCCATAAGAGCTGACCGAACAAGGTCCGCCTCTCTTCGTTCTCTTACCAGCTGCTCTCCTGCTTCGATCCGTGTCGCTCCCGCTCGTCCCTCTGCGCGGCCTTGGGCTGCGCCCCTATCGCCGTCCCCCTCAGCACAGGGGCTGAGAGGACAGCCATTCTCATGGCTCCTTCGGAAGCTTTCGTTTTAGTTTTTTTGTTTTCTTTTCTTTACTAAGTTTATTCAGCTATTCGCCTCTCCACACAAGGAAGACGAATTCTGGAACATTGTTTTTGAACCTTTCAAATACTGCGCGATTCCGCAGCAGCCCGGAAGATGAACGAACACTCCTTGCCACAAAGGACCACGCTGCGCCAGCTCACGCACACTGGGCCATGCAAGTGTCGTTTTCTATGGAGATTTAAATGCTGCTTAAAGTGTTTCTATGATTTGAGTTGTTGTTGGCTTCCAAAAGTTTACTGTCTGTGAGTTTGCATAACTCATATCATACTGTGACCATGCTCTCTCTCTCACCTCCCTCCTCTCTCATTCATTCTCTTTCTCTATCTCTCTCTCTCTCCCTTATTTGGATTCCGTTATGTCTTGTACAAAGTTTACTGTCTGTAGTGTCGTACGCGTATTTACTCTGTGTGATTTGTATTTTGATGTATTATTAGTTCAATTATTAAAAACCCATATATTCATGATTGCCTCCGAACCGCTCACATTACGAGTCAATGAAGTGTCTGATTTTTAGCTACAAGCTTTACTTTGAGACTAAATTTATCATAATGGTAGGATAATGTTTTCATGGCCAGAGAATATTTTTCCTTGAATTATAAGAACTGATATCTTTATTGAAAATTGATAATTTAATCTTACGGCCGTTTGCTGGACAAACCACTGTTTGATTTGCAGTAATTTACAGTAAGAGATATCACAATATTTGATATGAAGAATGGAATATTGACATATTAATGAGTAAATTACCGTGCCCTGTAATGAGTTATTGATAAATGCAATTGAGCTATTTTTCATAATCAATAATATTAATGTAACTGTCATATGAGATATATATATATTAATCATATTCCTGATTAATTATTCAAATTCCTATCATTTGAGTTAATTATTATGTACAACCCAGTGCGGCTACACTGCAGCATCAGAGGTGGCCTGGGGTGGAGTCAAATTCCCGGCCTGATTTACTGTCCCAGTCCACCACTGATGAGATCATCTTGGATGTGTCATTTGATCTCGGATGTAATAAGCGACGTACGAAGAACGGGCCCCAGGACACTACCAGTTGTGTGTACGTATTCACACTGCATTTGAGGGATTAAAAAAATGTGTTTTCTGTTTATGACCATAGTGCTTTGATTTCAGTGCATGCAAAACTGTAGTTAGTACCAAATAGATGTAAATGTACACATTTTAAAATAACTTTTCATGTGTTTTCAATGTTTTTTTTTGTTTTGTTTTTTGTCAAATGTGAAAATAGAAAATGGCAGATTGTGATGTTTTTAATGTAATTAAGAAAAATCAATATTGTACATTTTCTTCAGGTTTTGAAGCCAGTCCAGAAAGAAATTCTCTTTTTAGACTCTAAATGCTATGAGACACCACTTGGATTAGGTGCCCAGAGATACAAAGCTCTGTTGAGGTCTTTAGATGAATTTATATAAAATGCGCGTTGCGCTTTTGTTCAGAAATGGTCACGTTCATATGAACTGTCTCTACGTGGCAAGATCATCTTATTTCAGAGATTGTTCAGTTGTTGCTGTTTTCTTAATTGCATGAAGGTTTGTACTTGTTCTAATATATTTCAGGTTTCTAAGACCTTTTTTGCATCCGGAATGACCAAGATTTGAACACCTTGTGTCATTCAATCAATCAATCAATCACCTTTATTCATATAGTGCTTTAAACAAAATACATTGCGTCAAAGCACTGAACAACATTCATTTGGAAAACAGTGTCTCAATAATGCAAAATGATAGTTAAAGGCAGTTCATCATTGAATTCAGTTATGTCATCTCTGTTCAGTTGAAATAGTGTCTGTTTTTATTTACAATCAAGTCAATGATATCGCTGTAGATGAAGTGACCCCAACTAAGCAAGCCAGAGGCGACAGCGGCAAGGAACCGAAACTCCATTGGTGACAGAATGGAGAAAAAAACCTTGGGAGAAACCAGGCTCAGTTGGGGGGCCAGTTCTCCTCTGACCAGACGAAACCAGTAGTTCAATTCCAGACTGCAGCAAAGTCAGATTGTGCAGAAGAATCATCTGTTTCCTGTGGTCTTGTCCTGGTGGTCCTCTGAGACAAGGTCTTTACAGGGCATCTGTATCTGGGGCTCTAGTTGTCCTGGTCTCCGCTGTCTTTCAGGGCAGTAGAGGTCCTTTCTAGGTGCTGATCCACCATCTGGTCTGGATACGTACTGGATCCGGGTGACTGCAGTGACCCTCTGATCTGGACACAGACTGGATCTCGTGGCCACGGTGACCTCGGAACAAGAGAGAAACAGACAAATATTAGCGTAGATGCCATTCTTCTAATGATGTAGAAGGTACATGTTATGTGAAGTGTTTCCGGTTCCGGTTTACCTAATTAATGCAGCCTAAAAATCCTTTAACAGATTTGGATATTAAAAGCATATTAGTATGTTATGTGTATGCCAGGTTAAAGAGATGGGTCTTTAATCTAGATTTAAACTGCAAGAGTGTGTCTGCCTCCCGAAAAATGTTAGGTAGGTTATTCCAGAGTTTAGGCGCCAAATAGGAAAAGGATCTGCCGCCCGCAGTTGATTTTGATATTCTAGGTATTATCAAATTGCCTGAGTTTTGAGAACGTAGCGGACGTAGAGGAGTATAATGTAAAAGGAGCTCATTCAAATACTGAGGTGCTAAACCATTCAGGGCTTTATAAGTAATAAGCAATATTTTAAAATCTATACGATGTTTGATAGGGAGCCAGTGCAGTGTGGACAGGACCGGGCTAATATGGTCATACTTCCTGGTTCTAGTAAGAACTCTTGCTGCTGCATTTTGGACTAGCTGTAGTTTGTTTACCAAGCGTGCAGAACAACCACCCAATAAAGCATTACAATAGAATTAATAATAGTCAGAAGAGGACCTATAACTTCATGAAGCACCTCTTTTAGGAGCTTAGATGGTATAGGGTCTAACATACATGTTGTTGGTTTAGATGATTTAACAAGTTTATACAATTCTTCCTCTCCTATAGTAGAGAATGAGTGGAACTGAGTGGACTTTGATACTGTAGCTGACGGCTGAATGGTTGCAATTTTATCTCTAATAGTATTGATTTTAGAAGTAAAGTAGTTCATAAAGTCATTACTGTTGTGGTGTTGGGAAATGTCAACACTTGTTGAGGCTTTATTTTTCGTTAATTTAGCCACTGTATTGAATAAATACCTGGGGTTATGTTTGTTTTCTTCTAAAAGAGAAGAAAAGTAATCAGATCTAGCAGTTTTTAATGCTTTTCTGTAGGATATGCTACTTTCCCGCCAAGCAATACGAAATACCTCTAGTTTTGTTTTCCTCCAGCTGCGCTCCATTTTTCGGGCTGCTCTCTTTAGGGTGCGAGTATGCTCATTATACCATGGTGTCAAACTGTTTTCCTTAACCTTCCTTAAGCGTAAAGGAGCAACTGTATTTAAAGTGCTAGAAAAGAGAGAGTCCATAGTTTCTGTTACATCATCAAGTTGTTCTGAGGTTTTGGATATGCTAAGGAATTCGGATACATCAGGAAGATAACTTAAAAAGCAGTCTTTTGTGGTAGAAGTGATGGTTCTTCGATACTTGTAACAAGAAGTAGAATTTACAATTTTGGCTTTATGAAGTTTACACAGAACTAAATAATGATCTGAGATATCATCACTTGGCTGAATAATTTCAACACTATCAACATCAATTCCATGTGACAGTATTAAATCTAGAGTATGATTTTGACAATGAGTAGGTCCTGAAACATGTTGTCTAACACCAATAGAGTTCAGAATGTCTATAAATGCTGATCCCAATGCATCTTTTTCATTATCGACATGGATATTAAAATCACCAACTATTAAGACTTTATCTGCAGCCAGAACTAACTCGGATGTAAAATCACCAAACTCTTTAATAAAGTCTGTATGGTGCCCTGGTGGTCTGTATACAGTAGCCAGTACAAACATAACAGGGGATTTATCATTAACATTGGTTTCTCTGGATAATGTTATATGAAGCACCATTACTTCAAACGAGTTATACTTGAAGCCTGCCCTCTGAGAAATCCTGTAAACGTTGTTATAAATTGAAGCAACACCTCCCCCTTTGCCTTTTAGACGCGGCTCGTGTTTATAACAATAATCTTGGGGGGTGGACTCATTTAAAATAATGTAATCATCAGGTTTTAGCCAAGTTTCTGTCAAACAGAGCACATCTATATTATGATCAGTTATCATATTATTTACAAAAAGTGTTTTCGTAGAAATGGATCTGATATTCAATAAGCCAATCTTTATCATTTGTTTATCCATATTGCATTTGTTTTTTATTTGTTGAACCTCAATTAAATTGTTAACCTCAACTTGGTTTGGACGTTTTTTGTATTTTCTAGTTCGTGGAACAGACACAGTCTCTATAGTGTGATATCTAGGTGAAAGAGTCTCTATGTGCTGAGAATTAACTGACCTCTGTGACGGGAGGCAGCTAGCAGACGGTCGGTTTAGCCAGTCTGTCTGCTTCCTGACCTGGGCCCCAGTTAGTCAAGTATAAACACTAAGACTATGTGCCATATTTCTAGACAGAAGAGCAGCACCACCCCAGGAGGGATGAAGACCATCTCTTTTAAACAGGTCAGGTGTGCCCCAAAAGCTCGTCCAATTGTCTATGAAACCTATGTTATTCTGTGGGTACCACTTAGACATCCAGCCATTGAGTGATGACAATCTGCTATGCATCTCGTCACCACGGTAAGCAGGGAGGGGACCAGAGCATATTACAGTGTCTGACATCGTGCTTGCAAGTTCACACACCTCTTTAAAGTTATTTTTAGTGATCTCCGACTGGCGAAGTCGAACATCATTAGCGCCGGCATGAATAACAATCTTACTGTATTTACGTTTAGCATTAGCCAGCACTTTTAAATTTGCCAAGATGTTTGGCGCTCTGGCTCCCGGTAAAAATTTGACTATGGTGGCTGGTGTCTCTATATTCACTTTCCGTACAATAGAATCACCATTAACTAGAGCACTTTCATCAGATTTCTCAGTGGGTGCATCACTGAGTGGGGAGAACCTGTTTAATGTTTTGATTGGAACAGAAGAGCGGTGTTTTGACCCATGACTACGCTGCCTCACCGTCACCCAGTTGCCCTGCTACAGGGGCTCTGTTGCCGGAACCGGACAATGTACAGGAATCCCTGAGCTAGACGCATCCAAAGCCATATCTAGAGCCCCTAACATTCTTACTGTCCTCAATTAAAGTTTGGATGCGTATCTCTAATTCTGAAATCTTCTCTGTCAGCCTAACTATTTCCCTGCATTTATCACATGTGAGTCCCTCATCAGCGACAGAGATAGATAAACTGTACATGTGGCAAGATAACAATAGCAGGAGAAGCCATTACTCACCGTGCTTGATGAAATATTCTTACTGCGGTTGTTTGATGAACTTGTGAAAAACTGCAGCGTAGGAGAGGAGAGGAGAGGAGAAAAGAAAACGCTAATGACAAGCTAACGAGTGCTAACGCTTTGCAGGTGTACTGCAGTCACGGAAGAGTGAACGATCAAAGTTAATCTGATAAGATTGATAGATAATATCAGAAATATGGTGTGAATTAAGTTATATTTTACAATATAAAAAACAAACAAACAGACAGTGATAGTAAGAAAGATTATAGAGAAAAAAATATAAAATAAAAACAGCTACACAGAGCTATGATTAGCTACAGAAGGCCAACAGGAAGTAGAGAAAACACTTCATTGTGAAGCTTATGATCTGAGAAATCTGTATGAACTGAGAATACTTGTATGCTCAGTTGTTTAATTATGGTCACAGTTTTGTGACTTATTTCATGAATTTCATAGTATTGCATGCATTGTTCAGATGTTGTTTTCTTATATGCATGAAGGTTTGTACTTGGGTTGTAGAACAGGCTTCTCAGAGGTTACTGAAAGTACTAGATGGTCCCTATATGACTTGAGCTCTTGTTTGTAATCAATATTATGTTAATGTTAATGTTATGTACATGGTTGCAAGCCATATTTAAACTTTTTTGGAATCCCTAGCTCTTTTAAGAACCTCAGTTTGAGAAACAGTTCTTCAGATTTAAATGTGCATGAAGGTTTTTAAACAGTGGAACATTTAAATGTAAAAAAAAATTAATTAACAAATTTTAATTTATTATTATTATTTGTAATCAACAGGTATATTGCAAACATAATGCCTGGAAAATGGACTGAAAAGACAGGCCTTGACTTACAGGTAAATTCCATGATCTCTCGAAGTATTACTTTTTGAAATATTAAATTCACTCATCTTTCTTTTGTTTATTAAAGGGGTTTCCAGGTCAGCCTTATGGCAATGACTGTGGTGTCTTTATGTTAAAGGTAAGATTGTTTTTTTACATGGTGATGGATTCCTCATTTGACTACACAATTGTGGGTACTTCTTTACAATAATGTTGAGTCAGAGTGATTTAAATATTCAAAGGGGTTAACTTGCATGTTATGAGCAGCTGGACATGCCAGAACTGAGGAAATGGTGGTTTGTGTTGTTAATGGAGAACCATAGGCTGGATAGGTACAGTATTTCTTTTAATTAAAAAAAAAAAAAAAATTATGGAACAATGTGTTATATTGTCACTTTTTCCAGCCACGGAAAGGTTTTTACACACTTCACTGAGGAGTCTAAAGCCGTACTAAGCGGTGATTGGCAGCCTGCTTTCAGACTAAGGAAAAGGAAGCTAGAGGACACCTGTCAGGTAAAAGCATTTGCTTGAGAAAATGACACTAATAATGTCATGGTACCTTGTGAATGTTTGCTTATTTTGTGGTGTTTCACTAACAGGAAGAGCCAGAACATTGGGTTCAGGAATACTACTTGAATCATCACAAGAGGTACACCTTTTTTTTTAAACATGTTTTGTTACAGGATTAGCAACAAAGTCAAAGTAACTGTTTCTTTTTGTTTTTTAACAATTCTGAATTAATGCTTTTGGTTTCTTACAATGGTATCTCCCTTGTTCTTTGTGTTATTTTACAGAACCAACTGATGAGAGATTTAAAGGAAGCCAGTTAGTGGTGTTCAGAACAGTCAAGTGTGCTGCTTGGTTCTGTTCAGCTGCCCGAAATACTCTGTATGGAGGATGAAGATGTTGATGAGGCCATGGACAAATTACAGAAAGCTCAATTTTCAGAGGACAGAATTGATGCTCTGGAACCTTTCTGCTTTATTTTTACTGAGAAGGAGGACATGGACTGTATTCTGTCAAACTGAAACTAAAGAAAAAACATAATGTGCTTCTTTTCAGAAACAGAAGAAAATGCCTAATGTGCCTCTTTGCATTCCTTCTGTTTCTGTTTTTATTTTATGGAAGTGTTCTAAAGTTTTATTCATTTTAATATTGTACTATTTTATAAAACTATTGTCAGTTTATCCAATAATAAAAATTGTACAGTAGTTGTAAATAGTTTGTCTCCTTTTGACAGGTTTAAAAAATAAAATACAAAAATTGCATCAACCTTATGTTGTTTTTTTTAATCCATAATTTTGTGTTACTATTTAAACCTTTTAGTTCTCTTTTCTTTGATAATGATTAGCTTTGCTGGTATAAACTACTTTAATGACAAAGTAACATTACAACATTATAATCATACTATAAACAAGCAGCAAAAAATAACTCTCGGGAGGAAGTTTCTGTCTCATTATAGAACTAAAGTACTTTAAATCGTCTTCATTGGCAACGGCTGGAAACTTATTTCCGGTTTATTTGTGTCGATTGCAAGTGACGTGGCAGGAGACTGCAGGTGTGGACGTCACTTGCAGAGGAAGTGCAGGTGTCTGAGAGTGCAAGTCTGACAGTGCAAGTGCAAGCAGCCAGACGCTTCTCAAAAGTATGACTAATAGCAAAAGCTAAGAAGCAAAGCTAAAAGCAGGATTTGATGGTGTCCTGAGTATTTAAACTGGCCAGTTGGCCACACCTCAAATGTTGTCTTGACCAAACAGATATTGTCTTTGCTCGGGGGCAGGCATGTACTGGCCATCGGGACTACCGGGAGATTCCCGGTGGGCCGCGGTCTGGTTGGGCCGGTGCTTTATGTATTTAGTTTTTAAATCATTATTAATCGCAAATATATTCATAAGTATATTGTTGTATAGTCCAATTCCGGCCTTATGTGTCTTTCTCGTGGAGCCGCATGATGCTGATGCGAGCTGCGAGACGTGACGTGTTCACTGCTCATTGGCCAATCAGAATCAAGTTCTAGCCTTGAAAAGCGGGCGCTTTACAACTGCAACGAAATTCAATATGTTAAATAATAAAATATCTAAGCGTAAAGGAGGGTCCGAACGTTGAGAGAGAGAAAACGACAAGCACTTGAGGCAGATGCCACCAAATGTGTCAAGATGAATAAATTATTTGCTGGAAGGCACAAGACTTGTGACTAGTGAAGACGTCAGCAGGGCGGGACTTGACTGCTGAGGTGAGACAGAAATGTAATGATACACGAGGCTACTGCATTGTTTTGTTACAAAAAGTTACGATGTTCCAGCTGTAATATGCCACCACTCACTGATCTATATAAATGATATTTAAAATTCTCAGCTCTCAAGTTCTGTCTATTTTATGACAAAATTCAGACAATACCGTTTTGGCGTTAGAAAATGTGACGTGACAGATCGCTTTAGCGCCTCAGTTCAAGTAAACCGATCATCTGTTACTTTCTGTTTAAAGATACAGTACAACTTACCGAAATGTATATATGCCTCATAAATAATATCGATCAATCAGTCATCAGTCAAAACAGCAGGAGAACAATTATCACAGAACGTTACATTTACCCTCAAGAAAGCCGTTTAAAGATCATAGCAGGTTAGTTGAGAAAAACAGCCATAAGAAAGGAGTATTTTGCTAAATATGTGCACTGTGCAGTACATACTTATTATATTTTCACGCGTCATTTAATAATTGTTATTATAATGAAAACTGCATTATATTTAACTAGTTATTTTTAACCTTTAATAATACCAGCTCATGCTCCGTCTCTGTATATTTACAGCATTAATGTGAGATATATTTTTTCAATTTGTAATCAATAATCAATTGAGAAAAAAATCCATTAAAGTGCCAGGCAGAAGCCTTATACCTTCTGTCGGTCTGTGTCATTAATGAGAACAAAAGACTCACTGAAATAACTCACTGCTCTTGACTAACAGCTTTAACAAGCATATGTATGTATGTATGTATGTATGTATATGTATATGTGTGTGTAAGTGAAGTATTTTACATTTGATTTACAATATCTGTACCTGAAAAAGGTGCTATTTATGATAATTTTTTCTTATTTTATTCCTGACTGTTCACTTGTCTTCATTAATGTTTGAACTTAATATAGGGTTTATTGTGGTATTGAAATTGGAATTGTGAAATGAGATTGCAGCTTATTTACAAAGAAAAAAATAGCAATTTTATTTTTATTTATGTATTTATTTTTGTCAGGGCAAGTACAGTTTTGAACCCTAGCATTGAGCTCTAAAATTTTTTAAAGGCCTTTGATTATGTTAAGAAAAATTTATTATAAATCACTACACAATGTTCTTTGTCTTAAATACTCTTTTATTTTATTGTAGATCAGTGGTCTTTATAAATCACGTTTACTTTAGATCAGTGGTCTTAATATTAGCCTACTATAAGCAGCCAACAGGTCAGAGGTAATTTGTGTAAAAAAAAAAAAAAAAAAGTGAAAGTGACCCATACTCAGATTTTGTGCTCTGCATTTAACCCATCCAAAATGCACACACACAGAGCAGTGAACACACACACACACACACACACACACAGTGAGCACACACCCGGAGCAGTGGGCAGCCATTTATGCTGCGGCGCCCGGGGAGCAGTTGGGGGTTCGATGCCTTGCTCAAGTGCACCTAAGTCATGGTATTGAAGGTGGAGAGAGAACTGTACATGCACTCCCCCCACCCACTATTCCGTCCGGCCCGAGACTAGAACTCACAACCCTTCGATTGGGAGTCCAACCCTCTAACCATTAGGCCACGACTTCCCTTATTAATTAAATTAATATATATATAAAAAAACAAGTGTTATGTTGCAGCAAATGAAATAGTTACAGCTGAAATTGTGTACCCTAGGCATTAATATTTCTATTAGAATAATAAGAAACACATACATTAAAACCTTTAGATATTTAAAATAAAGCCTGATAAAATCATTTGCATTTTCTTTGTTTATTATTTTAATAGTTTTTTTCTTGGTTTTGATAGTAATACATTCTAATCAGTAACTTTACTTGCTGATTAATGTATGTATAGACATGTAGTGTGTGCGCGCGAATGTTTACATGCATAGTGGGCCGGTCTGGATGAAGTCCAGGGCTGATTTTTTGTCCCAGTCCAGCCCTGCTCGGGGGGGTTATCATAAATCATATGTTATCTCATCAAGCACGTGGTCTGAGTTTTCCCACTCTTGCAGGGTCTAATTTTGGACATGATTTCTATAACAAGAATATGATACATTTGACAAATAACTGATGGTCAGAACTGTTTTAAGCTAACAAGTTTAAACACATACATATGAAACATAAGCTATCCAATAGATATTAAAAGACAAACACAATAAGTGATTATAACATGATAGTCAAATGTGTGGGTTACATATAAATGAATATGGAGTTAAGCAATGGACTGATATTAATAAGTCTTTTTGAGTTCATTAAAAGACAGTTCTTGTGCCATTCTCTGACAAAAGATGTTCTGTGGGGACAAGAGGTTAAAAGGTCCCCTTAGGAATTTCAGTCTAGTTCTGCTAGGTGCCATCACCTGCTTTCAGATGGAGCGGCATTTACTACACAGAGCCGCAGTTCACTCACAAGCTGAGCCATATCACATTGATTATCACGGAAGTATCGCCTCCGAAAATGTATGTGATATGGCTCAGCTTTTTGGTGAACTACAGCTCTGTGTAGTAAATGCCGCTCCATCTGAAAGCAGGTGATGGTAATTTACAACTAATCAAGGAACCAGCTTTACTGACGAGATGCGCATGACAATGTCATGCGATATATCATCCAGCCATAGATGACGCAAAGATAGACTTATTGCCTGTTGGAGATATTTTGCAAAAGAAGTGGTAAATAGGTTTTTACACAAAGTACTCAAGTTGATTCATAAAATTAAGGTTTTATTAATCAATGGAGTCACATGGATTTTGTTTCTGGGGCTTGAAAGTGGTAGTAGACGGTCTATAGAATGACAGAAATCTCTAAGATCTCATCAAAAGGTCTTCCACTTGTGTTCAGAAGATGAATAAAGTCTTACAGGTTTGGAACGACGTGAGGGTGAGTAATGAATGACAGAATTTTTGGGTGAATTAACCCTTAAGAACTGTTCTGGAACCATGCAGACATCAATTTGATCATTTTATTTCTTCTGTACCTGACAAGTGTCTTTAGAATAGACTTGAACAATGAGACGGTGAATTCTTCAACTCACTTCCTTTCTTACAGCAGCCAAATTCATACCCATGGACAATGGCCTGAGAGATAACACTTTTGAACTCTGCATAAGTCGTCAGGTGTGTAACTGGGAATGTCACTGAGCGGGAACAAGAATTAACCACAGGATAACATATACTATGTGTACCATAGCGCACATGACAGTCATAGTCAAATTCCATGACAATTTTTGGTATTTTCACGATCTGCATGAATTAGTGGAACATGAGCCTGTCCTGTCAGTCACTGGCAGAACTTGCCTACAATAATGTTCATGTCATTGATACGTGTTTCTGCCTTAACATCTTCATCTTCACCCTTCTCTTCAGGCATGTCTCCTCTGTTGCCCTCTTCTGAAAAAGTTATATAAAATCATTGTGAACAAAGTTCAATTAAAGGATGATTAAATGCATCATAACTTGCCAATAAAAGTTAATCAAGTTATAGCTCCTTGTTTGCAACGAAACAGGAAAACATTACTTCTATTACAATATAACCATTAATCCTACTGTTTCTACTGTATAACTCAGGGGTGTCAACTCATTTTTCAGTGAGGGCCACTTCAGCATTATGGCTGCCCTCGGGCCGGTTGTAACTGTAATGCCGCGTTTCCACCGCAGGAACTTTACCCAGGAACTAGGGACTTTGGCCTGGTACTTGGTGTGTTTCCATCGCAGGAACCAGGAACTAAATAAAGTTCCAGGTAAAAAAAATGCCCCTCAGAAAGTCCCTGCTGGCGAGGTGGTACTTTTTCAAAGTTCCGGAACTTTCGGGGGCGGGGCTTTGGCGCTAAACATTCTGACTGGTTGAGTTCACGCAGCATTGGTTGAGTTCAAAAACCATTTATTCGGATCATTTTCAAATATTACTGTTATTGTGTCATGAAATGTAATTTTAAAAGTATTTCAGGCGAGAATGTAGTTGTTTAAAACTCAAATATGTTGTTTATTTATAAAGACAGCGCCTATTTAAAAATTTGTTTCGCCGAACTCGGAGACGGTGAGCTACACACGATCAGCGGGAGCTCAGTGATCATCTATCTGACGAGAAGCAGCCTCACATCGGCTAGACCTTCTGATATGTGCTGCTGGCTCAGATGTCTCTTTAGTGGTTAAACATAAAATATAATTCAGCTGCGGGGTAAATCTAACAGGTTTTGTTTGGCCTGTATTCAAATTATCTATATGTTAAAATGAAAATAAAAAAGGCAAATTTATATAATATTTCGTTTCATTGTAATGGCTGCATATACACATATCCCTGAACTAAGTACATTTCTGCAGCTGTTATTATGCTTAAATGAAAACCAAAGGAGGCAGTGGTATTTGATATCCCATTTCGTTTTATTGTAAATATACAGTAGGGAAAATTGCAGTAGCAAGACGAGCTAACTGAAGTTATCAAGTATAATATATATATATATATATATATATATATATATATATATATATATATATATATATATATATATATAGTTACGCTGCTGTTTATAGATTTACCGGACTTGCGTCATCGCAGACATCACACTCCCCAGTCGAATGCACAAAGTCTGACCTACCGATGATGCACGTCCAAAATCAGCGTACTTTTTTTTATTTTTATCAGCGGTACTTTGTATTGAGAAACGCGCGCGGACCTCCGTCACCAGTCATTTGCCTAATCTTCCCGGTACTTAACACCGCGGTGGAAACGCAGAAAGCAACAGGTCTGGGGGGAAAAAAGTTCCTGGGAAAAATGTCCCGGGTAATTTCGGTGGAAACGCGGCATAAGACTGTAAAATGTTGCTACTCCTTAACATATTGTTATATAACTTTTAGAGAGTTTGACACGTGGTATAACTGCTTATATTTCTACTTTTGGTATTGCTGATACTATTAGTCAAAGATTTACTGCTTGTTGTACTGTAGTTCTTGTAGTATTGTTGTATGCTGTTGCTACTTTTTAATACATTATGACCTACTCTAAAGTAAGGAAGCTTGTTTCCGTCACAGAATAAAAAAAAAATAATAATAGTTGGCAGAAAAGTTAAGGCCCCGATATACTTCAAAGAATGAAGTTATATGACGTCATTTCGAACAAAATCAGGCCAAAACTAACTTTATTTTGCACTTTCAGGAAAAACTTGCTCTGGCTGGTAAACATCTTCCTAATACCATTGGTACGTAGCGATTATGTAATATCTAGGCGTGTTCGGAGGTATATCGCAGCTTGTGTATTTTGAACTTCATTTTACCTCTAAACGAATTACGGGTAAAAACTTTGTCGTGAGTATATTGGTGCCTGCTCTCTAATTTAGTATGGTAACATTGTTAATTTGTACAAATTATTCACCTTCATCCTCCATGTCCTGTACAAAGTCCTGCAAAAAGTTGACCACCCTGGACTCTCTCTGACGCCTCATTGTACCCTTTTCACTGAAGATGGGTGAAAGTGACTTTACTAGAAAATCGGCATCCACCTGAAGTTTGCAAAAGAGAAGAAAGTCATCCAGTGTTAAAAAAAAGTTTTGGTAAAAATTATTCAATGCAGATTTTATAATGGACTGTATTTTAATTGCTTGCCTTGCAAAAAGATCCTGGTACAAACAGCTGTCTGCAGATGTCCGCTTCTTGCTGGACCAAGCTGAGGAGCCCATACAGTTTCAATTCAGAGCAGATTTGTTGCATCATGGGAAGTAACCTCACTGTAGCAAGCAGAACTACAGAGCTTCAACAAAAAGTTAAAAGTAAATAAATAAATAAAAGGCCAATTCTAGAATTTGAATTAAAATGAAAGGAAATGTCTTACCGCACAATGTCTTCCCTTCTTTGAATGGACACTGCCCCTGTGTATCCACATGACAAAATCTTGTCTGTGCACACCATCAGGGTTGCATTGTCAGCTGCCTTGATCTTTAAAACATACAAAACCACACTTAAGCCCTATTTGGACAGGACTAGTTTTCTAAACTACATTTGAGTTTCAGTTCTAACCACCTGATGCCTGAGATTTTCATGTACCAATTCGGATGGGACTAACATCTCCGTGTTTATTACAGAGGTGGGAGGGTCTGATTTGAGCATCTGGGCGTCACAGAGATCACGCGCTCTGTATGCGTGCATTGCATTCATTCAGAATGATTGCCTTAGTATTATTACACAATAAATACTAAATGGATAGTATAGCAAAACCATCTTAATGTTTTTAGTTTAACTTGTTCTCCTTTTTTTTTTTTACTAGGTTAAAAAAGTGCACATGGACGCCCTCCCATTTTTTAACAAAAAAATTATAAATAAAGCATCCTTTTCAGCTAAACCCTAATATACGTTCACAACAATTTAAATACATAGTCTAACACATGTCGTAAGAAATACTTAATGGTAACTCCATATTCAGGGTTGCCAACTCTCACACATCTGGGGCCTGTTTCAGAAAGGAGGTTAAGTGAAAACTCTGAGTCTGTTAACCCTGAAATGAGGGAAACTCTAGGTTTTCTGTTTCAGAACCCCCCCCCCCCCAAGTACAAATATAAAAAATAAAATAAAATTTTGATTTTCTATATAAGAAAATGATATAAGATACTTAATCTTGTTTCCTGGGGGGATCGAAAATAAGTGTATTTTACTTAAGTAAAATTATATGCCAGTATGGTAATACAAAATAATCTTAATGCAAATGGAAAAAAAGATTATTCTGAGTGTCTATTACTAAGAGCAAATCTACTGTAGCTCCGCCCTCCATCGACACATAAGGTTAAATACGACACATGTGAATAAAGGCTTCAATGGTGTAGGGTAGGGAGTAATGTTTTGGGCACGGAAAACTAGTACGGAAAACTAGCTTGTAACGTGATTGGGTAGAGTCCAGCTTTTGCCGAGCTCGTTCTTCTCACTTTTCCCATAACATGTCACTTTAGAATTTATTTTCAATAAAAATGAACAAAATTTTCTAGAAAAATGGAAAAGCACTGCGTTTTTCTCGAACATGAGCTTGGCACATTCGAACACAAATCCCAGGAAGTGCCTGTGATAAGAGCTGAATATGAAAGTATCCACCTTTCAGATCAACCGTCTGCATGTGGTACTAAATACATTTTCAATATGTATTCTGCCAATACAGATTTTTTATGAATTCAGAAAAATACATACAATATCATCAGATAAAGCATATTCCTACACCTTTTGTCAGAAAAGGGTGAATGATATTACTGGCATGGCCAAAATAAACCTTTCAAATGTAAGAAATATTTGTGGAAAGTTACTTTAACATCTTAGTGTTATTTTACTTAAGTGCAATGAGAAAGTTTTAAAATGATCATAGCCTTCTTATTTTTTTATATTCTATTGATGTAAGCCTTAGGCTACTACAGAACTCACTAAATGTTATTTTAAGGCTATCGTTGTTATCATAGAAATGTTTGTATAGTGTGATAAAAGTCAAAATAATTAATAAATTAGAAGTTAACATATTTTGCCTCTGTATGAACCATTATTGTTTTGCAGCTAATGCAAAGGCAGAACACAGTAACTTCCGAATAAGGGTCAAAGGTCAAGTTTGAGCTCTATTTTTTATGTAGATAAATATATTCATTATAACAACTACTTGGCAAATTTTCAGAGTCCTACCTATCATACAATTGGCTGAACCACACAAAAAAAAGAACTTTTTTCCACATTTTCACACTCTGGTGAGTTAAGGTCTTTTGCCTTTGTAGGGCAGTACAAATTTAGCTACAACGACCAGCTAATCAAGCTTTTAAGGGTTACCTGATAATTATAGGCAGGTGGGTTGGAACAAAAGTCTTCAGGACAGGTAGCTCTCCAGCAGCATGGTTGCAGATCTCTGCATTAGAGGTAAACTGGTGTATAATTGTAGAAAACTTAGTACAGCACTGTTAACTTAGTACAGCACTGTTTATTTGACTATTGTTATGTTACTACAACAACTACAGAATTACCACAGCAAGTCAACATATTTTACTATGTTATGGTTCAAAATACTATAGTATTATTTACAATAAATTACTAATGTATTTTGTTATAGGTCAAAACAATTAAATGTACTAAATAAGAGTTTAAGAAAGACTCACAAATACGTGTCCACCACGGTTTTCTAATTAACTCATCCCCAAAATGAATAAATCATACCACTCACAAATACTACATTTGTTCCCTTGATTTAACAAATCATACCGAGAAAATATACTAAGTAATTTATAGTAAAAACTATAATGTTCTTGAACCATATTAAAGTACTTTTACTAACTTGTTATGGTAATTTGTTGTATTAATATGTCAACTCTAGTAATGAACAAATTACTTTACCCAATAATCTGTACTATGTACTATATAAAAGTATACTACACTATAACAGTTTATCAGTTCACTATAGTCAACAATACAATACGCAGTAGCATTTCGTTTTTTCAGTCTATGCCACAGGTGTCAAACTTGGTTTCTGGAGGGCCACAGCCCTACAAAGTTTAGTTCCAACCCTGCTTTAAGACACACACACACACACACACACACACCTGCAGTTTTCAAATAAGCCTAAAGTAGGGGCGGGCGAATCGATCTAAATATCGATAGTATCGATGCCAACACTGGTATTGGTATACAATTGTAATTGAATCGATATTTTAATTTAAATATCTCTCATCTACGTTCATTATACTTTGCTCGTGTCTTCTACCTCTACAATCCTGAGCAAACGCTGCTTACACATCCTGGCCCACTTTGCTACTCCTGCTGCTCTGCTGTGATTCGTTGTTGTGTCGTCACATGACTCACTGACACAACGCGCCGAAGAGCAGCGAACTGAGTGAGCGAAGCTGATAGCACATTGAAGTCCAGAAGGGGGGCTCAGGGAATGTAATTGCACAGGTATATTTGTTCTTTGTTTGTTATTCAGTAATAATTGTGTGCACTTTATTCCATTTGCTTTTAAAACCAGAAAAAAGGGAAAGATTTTGGTTATTCTTTATTTTTAATTTTAAAAAAGACTGTAAAGAATTAATTCTACAGTACCTAATAACTAATAATTTTGTGGACTTCAATACATTAATAAAAAATATTGCCTAAATAACTGATCATTCATTCACCTAAGAAAAATGATATAGACCTACTGCTCACCCCTACACAATTTTATTTTATCGGTATCGGCAATACTTACCCTATATATACTTGGTATCGGATCGATACCGATTTTTGCAGTATTGCCCACCTGATCAGATGTTTAATTTGGGTTGAAGCTAAAGTCTGCAGGGCTGTGGCCATCCAGGATAACACACAATAAAAAAAATAAATCTTATTTTATTACCACATGTTCCCGAGACATTCTAAAACAATCCATCAATTGAATAATTAATGATTGTTTAATTATTCAATTAAAATCAATCTAGGCTATGTGCTGCTGCAGATGTGGATAAAGTACAGACCAAAAGTTTGGACACAGCTTCTCATTCAAAGAGTTTTCTTTATTTTCATGACTATGAAAATTGTAGAGTCACACTGAAGTCATCAAGGGCTATTTGAGCAAGAAGGAGAGTGATGGGGTGCTGCACCAGATGACCTGTCCTCCACAGTCACCGGACCTGAACCCAATCCAGATGGTTTAGGGGTGAGCTGGACCGCAGACAGAAGACAAAAGGGCCAACAAGTGCTAAGCATCTCTCGGGGAACTCCTTCAAGACTGTTGGAAGACCATTTCAGGTGACTACCTCTTGAAGCTCATCAAGAGAATGCCAAGAGTGTGCAAAGCAGTAATCAAAGCAAAAGGTGGCTACTTTGAAGAACCTACAATATGACAGATTTTCAGTTGTTTCACACTTTTTTGTTATGTATATAATTCCACATCTGTTAATTCATAGTTTTGATGCCTTCAGTGTGAACCTACAATTTTCATAGTCATGAAAATAAAGAAAACTCTTTGAATGAGGTGTGTCCAAACTTTTGGTCTGTTCTGTATATCTGTAGCTACACTTGCTTAACTTAGTAGGCTACTATTCTTATTTATATTTTTACAGTTTATCAAATGAAAGAAATGTTTAATTGTTTTTATTAAGCACTATATAGTAAGAAACACATTTTACATTAATACCATTCCTAATGTAGCCTACTTCATGTAATCAGTTAGGCTCTTACAGTCTATGGTTAGGCTAGGATCCGCTTTAGGGGCCATTGCAAGTGACGTCGCAGGTCAGACAACTGCAGCTGTCTATTTGGAGTGACGTCACTTGATTAAAAAACATAATGTAGGCTGTAGGACTAAAACCCTATTCTAGCCTACTATAGCCATCCTTACCTAACCGCTGCACAGGACATCACTTTTGCTTCAAGCTCGCCTACCTGCAAGTATATAAAAACAAATAGTTTTATAACATAGGTCTTTTTGTCAACAGCCTATATTAATTTAAAACAAGATATAGTATAGGCTACTTACATATTGTCTGGGCCCCAGAGCTTAATATCTACTACACTCAGCCTTGTACTGCTTGGAGGTGCGCTGCTGGAGAAAGGAACGCTCACAACATCAAGACATGTGGCTCTATTACAGATCACATCGAATCCATCTGGATCGGAGTAGCCTGCAGAAATACAATAAAAGACAGAGATAGTTTTTCCATCGAGAAGCTCACAACTCCCTCCTTCCGCTCTGAATTACAGCGGTAAAATACTTATTTTTTTAGTTTTCGCATGAGAAACGGCCCAATCTCTGATAGCTATTGCCTACTCTCTCCAGCGTTCGATCGACAATGGTGCAGATACTCAGCCAGCAAAGTATAATATGACCTGATGTTATTGGTTAGTTACTTTGAACCTACATGATATCAAAGCAATGTTTTATTTGACCATAACATGAAAGGCCTGCACAAGTTCCAAACACACTCACTTAGGCCTACCTATAACATCTGTGAATGTTGAAAAAAAGTAATTGAACTTAAGGCGGGCGTACACGGTGCGAATTCGGATTGTCAGAAGATCGTATGTTCAAACACACGGCATGAGTGAGTTTATCTGAAAATCAAACGGACGAGATGATATACGACACCATTTTACAACCCACGAAATTCCAGAAGCAATCGCACAAAGTTGATAGACCGACTTGAAGCAGCGATGCACAGAATGATCACTGAATGACATTAAAGCACACATATCCAATGCACTCGAATCGCTCTCGCGGTACTTTGATGTCATATAGGTGATCATTCTGTGCATCGCTGCTTCAATTCGAACGCGCCTAATATAACTGCACTCCCTCTCTCATGAATGCATATCAAATATTGATACGAGCCGTGACTGTTTCCTACACGTTCAGGTTATTTATCAGCAATAGAAAACCGGGACGTTTGGTTCCCCTGTGTGTTTGTGTGTGTTGGTTTATAAATATCTGAAATAGGTATTACAATGTAAACATGGTTTGTGAGGACAATTCCTGTGCCCTCGTAAACCAAATGGCTTTTAAAAAATACTATACGGTATTTAATAGAAATTTTAAACATGCATTTTCCATGATGGATAGAGGTAGTGTATGGGGATATACAGTATAGAATACCGTTACGTCTATGGAGAGTCCCCGTAAGCTACATATGCGTGTGTGAGAAAGAGAGCGAGAGAGAACTAAAAAGCATGGTACACGTTGCTAGAAACATCATACAGCGCTCGCTGTTCTTGTCAGAGTTCAGCGAGTTTATCTTCCTGGTCAATAGTTCACATTTGCCGTGGCGCTGCCATCTTCGTCTGTGGTTTTCCTAGTTCGTAATTGGTAAACTTCAGATAAATCAACAAATCAGCTCGTTCAACCGCACACGTTACAAATTCAAACCAATAGCTCACAAACTTTTTAGACATGTTTAAAAATAATCAGGAGGTCGGGAAGTTCTAGTAAGCCACTCTGCTCAGCTCGTAATTCATCGCAAATGATACGAGCCGCGACCATATGAGCATACACGATTTCCACACGATTGAAAAAAAAAAAAATAAATTGCATGCAAACTCGTACGACAGCAAAAATCGCACAGTGTACGCCCGCCTTTAGACTCTCATTGCTGAACATGCAGACTTGTTATGTCCGATTCTAGTCGCTTTGATGTTAGATATTAAATTGTTGATTAAAAGCCTAGCCTATACACTCACCTAAAGGATTATTAGGAACACCATACTAATACTGTGTTTGACTCACATTCGCCTTCAAAACTGCCTTATTTCTACTATTATTTCAACAAGGTGCTGAAAGCATTCTTTGGAAATGTTGGCCCATATTGATAGGATAGCATCTTGCAGTTGATGGAGATTTGTGTGATGCACATCCAGGGCACGAAGCTCCCGTTCCACCACATCCCAAAGATGCTCTATTGGGTTGAGATCTGGTGACTGTGGGGCTATTTTAGTACAGTGAACTCATTGTCATGTTTAAGAAACCAATCTGAAATGATTCGAGCTTTGTGACATGGTGCATTATCCTGCTGGAAGTAGCCATCAGAGGATGGGTACATGGTGGTCATAAAGGGATGGACATGGTCAGAAACAATGCTCAGGTAGGCCGTGGCATTTAAACCATGCCCAATTGGCACTAAGGGACCTAAAGAAAACATCCCCCACACCATTACACCACCACCACCAGCCTGCACAGTGTTAACAAGGCATGATGGATCCATGTTCTCATTCTGTTTATGCCAAATTCTGACTCTACCATCTGAATGTCTCAACAGAAATCATCAGAGACTCATCAGACCAGGCAAAAATTTTCAGTCTTCAACTGTCAAATTTTGGTGAGCTCGTGCAAATTGTAGCCTTTTTTCACATTTGTAGTGGAGATGGGTGGTCTTCTGCTGTTGCATAACTGCCTTCTGGATGTATTTTGCTTTCAACATTGCATATTAAATTAAATTAGTTTCATGCGTTTATCAGATGCTTTTATCCAAACCGACTTACAGTGCATTCAGGCTAACATTTTTTACCTAACATGTGTTCCCTGGGAATCAAACCAACAACCTTGCGCTGCTAACGCAACGCACTTGAGCCACAGGAACACATATATGCGCATTCCCTCATCATTGGGCAATCCTGGTGTGTTTTCTGAGGGAATCCACAGTATTACAGCACAACATCACACAAGCCATGACACAAAGTTATGGAAACTAAACAACCGAAAGCAATATATGATTTCCTTAGATGTAATGTTAGTTCTGTACTTTAGCACTGGGTAAAACACCATTATAATCTCCTTTGTTGTCGAATATGTTGCTTACATAGGCTACAGGTAACAGTGAAGATGTTGAATTAAACATACACACAATCAGGTTTTCCACATGCCCCTATAATCAAAACCTTATACTTAGCGCTTTCTTCATTTCTGCAGGTCAGTTTTTGTAAATGAAATACTTCATCCACCTGTTGCTTTGGTCTTAATTAACAGCTGCGTGCACCACCTGCAGGTGAGCGACTGACAGCAGATTGAGATCATGCATCAGTGCTCTGCTGCTATTCCTGCAGCTCCCTGATGTGCAATGGCGAATTATCTGCCGAATTGTAACCACTGAATTTGGGGAAGCAAATTTAGAAAGTGAAATAAAATGGACCGAAATTTGTCTGTCGAATATTATACATCGTATTTTTTTAAACTGATTGAATATTTTGGAAGTGAATTCTGGAAGGTGAATATGAATTACTAATATTTTTATTATGAAAGGTGTGTGAAATAATTTGAACTGAAATAGTCACAGCTTAAATGAACAACAGTGTTAAATTTCAGGACCTAATAATGTGTAACCCTGGGTTAATTTCTACATTATTATTTTTTATTATCATTTGCATTGTATTTATTTGTTTATTTTATGCAGAAATGCGCTGCTTGGTGATGAGAGTTTATTATTAAATCAAGGTGTACCTGTTCAGAAATGGTAATATCTGTAAGTTGTATTTGGTTTAAGGTTATTGGCTAAAAACAGCTTGATCCCGCCTCATATCAGTTATGGCAGCTGTGATTGGCCAGGGCTAGTGTGAGTGAGGAGGTGAAAAAAAAAGAGGAGAGAAAAAAAAGCATGTTGTCGGCATGATAACAGAGCGCGCTGGTTTTATTTATGTAAAAATATAGTCTTTACTGCATTATTTAAGTGTTAAGCTGAATAGTACTCTGTTGTGAAGTCAACACGATCACACAACGAAGTCAACACGACGATTCGGAAGAACTGTTAGTTTATTGCTTGATCGCTATCGCAGTAAATTGGACTATTTATGTTACTGGTGAGAAACTTTACTCAAGTTTAACGTTATCCCTTACATCGGTGTGTATGTGAGAGCATCAAAGGTGATCTAAGTGATTACTAAGAACTGTTAGTGCATCGATTGAGAGTGACGGAGCCACTGAGGAGGAATCCAGATAGCGCTCCTAATCGCAGAGTGGTTAGGAGTTCCTCTGGCGTCGCGGGAACATCACAGAGCTTCCTAAATGATGAGGGTTTCACGTGGATCGATCTGACGGGTGACGGGAATCGTTAACCCTTGCCATTTACATTCAGGTACCCTTTGTTTATTTTATTTGTGCTCTTATTGAGTGAAGCGGCCATTTTACGTTTCATTCGGCCTCAACGCACACAAGCAACGTTTCAGGCCTGCAACGGGGGTGTGTGTGTGTGTGTGTGTGTGTGTGTGGTGGGCCCACAATAAGTTGTTTATTTTGAATTAGTGGAGGATATAACGGTTTAATACTCTGTGATTCATTGGGTATATTAATCGAGTGTTGCAGTTTAAATACTTGACTGAAACTGAAGTTCATTTACATAATCTTACTTTATTTATGTACTGAGTTTACATAGCTATACCAGAATTACATTGGTGTGTTGATTTACATTTAGTGAAAACAAATTTGTACTTTGAGTATAATTTGAGTTAATTTAAAGGAGAATCATTAGCCTTATTTCTATGAAAGTTTAAAAGATTAACCCTTTGAGTGCCTATTGTTGTGCATAGAAGAGTAAATCAAACACTGCATTTGAAAATTCTAATTTATTCAGAAGTTGATTGAATTCATATTTAATTTGATTTGATTCTGTTAATTCTGTTTATTTTTCCCTTTTAAATAAATCCATTGTATATTTCAGTTATAGTGTGGTCACTTTAATGGAGTAGATAGGTAACTGTGGTTGATTGATATTAGTTTGCAGAGATCTAAGTTGCACTTTACAAGAGGTGGTGTGGAACCAAGGGTCACAGATTGATTGTAATATCACGTTGAGAGGCAAATAAACGAATCTGGGTTCAAGCGTCCAGCATTCCGAAGGATAGATACATCTAGGACAGCAGGGGGCGCTACATAAAGTGGGGGCTCGTCCGGTATGATCCTTGTTCAGTATACTGCTTGAAAATCAGTAAAGTGCTAAGAGAGTATTGCTTGCAGAAAAGTTTAGTTTATGTGGATCAGGCAATTATGGATGTTGATTACTCTGTTTTACAAGCTGAACTTGACAATTGGTGTCAGAAAGCAATAATTGATCAGAAACATGCTGTGCTACTGTTGGGAGTGCCTGCAGATGTAGAGGGGCCACTCATTGAGGAAACTATGCAAACAGTCAAAGCGTTAGGAAGAGTGAGAGTTAGGGATTGTAAAGAAGGGCTTACTCCAGGGTTTTTACTTGTGCTATGTGAGTGCAAAGAAGTGGTTGATCCTTCTCGCGTGCCTGAAGAAGTGATACCTGAAAGGGGTGGGGCACCTTGGAAGATGATTGTAGCGAAAAGTGCTGAGGGCCCGCCTGCTGGGTTTGCTGAGAAATTAGCAAAGCTGTTAGAACAAGAAGGAAAGTCTTTCACTGATCTTCAAGCTATGTTTTCGACGCCCAGCTCTAATGCAGGTTCTCCAGAAGCAATAATCCGTGCAGTGGGTGAATTGCTCGAAAAAACCTCAAAACCTGTCAGTGATGGAGGTGCATACCAACGTTTGAGGATCTTTTCAGGTACTGTTCCTACTCCAACAGGGGAAGAGGCCTTGGAGAGTTGGATGGATCAAGCTAGAATGATGATCGTGGAGTGTGAATGCTCAGAGAAAGAGAAGCGCCGACGTATCATTGAGAGCTTGAAGGGTTCAGCCCTGGATGTTGTGAAGGCTATCAGATTTTCAAGCCCAGATGCAACTTCTCTTCAGTATCTCGAGGCTTTGGAGGGAGCTTTTGGAACTCCTGAATCAGGAGAAGACTTATATTTTGCTTTCAGATTACTGAGGCAGAATCCTGGTGAAGCTCTTTCTGATTTTTTGAAGAGAATAGAGAAATCCCTGACCAAAGTAGCACAAAAAGGTGGGTTACCCTGGAAGAATTTGGACCAAACAAGAGTTGAGCAGCTAATTCGGGGAGCTGTTGAATCTGACTTGTTGTTGCTCCAGCTGAGATTGAGGGAGAGACGAGAAAAGCCACCTACCTTTCTAACTCTTCTGAATGAGATAAGGGAGGCTGAAGAAAGCGAAGCTGCCAGACATAGTCTGGGTTTCACTGTAAAGCCAGTTCCCCGGCCACGAGAGAGACAGAGTAGTTCAGCTGTAGTGAGAGAATTGAAAGCTGAGATTGAAGAGCTGCGGACAAGAGTGGCAGAAGGACCTTCTAAAGTAATTGTGCCAGAGGCGATGTTGGAGTCACAGCCCATACCAAGTAGGAGAGGAGGTGACACATCAGTGGATCCAGAAGTACACTCACTAAAGAAACAGGTGCAAAGACTAGAAGAGCAGTTAGCTTCACTGAGTGTTAGGCATTTGCCACAGATGACAAGAGATCCACGATCACTGGAGCAAGCTGATACTTCTGTGAAACCTAGATTTGAAAGGGCTAAGGAAGATTACTTCTGTTACAACTGTGGGGAAGATGGCCACATTGCTCCGAAATGCAAAGCTCCTGAGAATTACTGTCTGGTGATACAGAAGCTTGTGCGATCATTACGGAAGGCTAGAAACGAAAGAACGGATCAGAGTAGTAGTAAACACACCAGTGATAAAGCCAGCTTTTCCCGCAAAAGCCAGACAGTTGTGGCTGAGAAAAGTTGTCTTCCTGTAGGGTTGGTGGGTCCAGCTCTGACGATTACTATGAAGATCAATGGTCAGCCCTGTGAAACCTTACTAGATAGTGGATCACAGGTCACTATCATCTTTGAGCCATGGTACTCTGAAAACCTGTCATCAGTACCCATTCAGCCTCTATCTGGTTTGTCTATTTGGGGCCTTAGCACAGCTAGTTATCCCTACAAGGGATATGTCTTGGTGGATGTTTCTTTCCCTGCTTCTGTCATGGGCGTAGATGAGACTGTTTCCATCCTGGCATTGGTTTGTCCAGAGCCTGAAAGGCCTAAACAAGTGCCTGTGATTATTGGGACAAATGCAAGTTTTTTCCAACGTCTGATTGGACTTGGCACAACTGGTCATGAGACAGAGGAGGCACACACATTAAGGATTCGGTTTCACAACTCAGAACTAGAATCACCTACAAGAATTGACATACCTGCTGGAGAAGTAAAGTGGGCAGGTCCAGGTGCTTGCGTCATACCATCAAAAGGAGAAATGTGTGCTGTTTGTGCAGTTGAATCACAAAAACCGCTGGAGAAGGAAATTTTTATGGTAGAAACCCCTTCAGATGATATACTGCCTGCAGGACTGTTCATTCTTCCAGTTGTACTGCCTTCTTCTGCTGTAGAAGAGAACAAATTCAAAGTGTTGATTAAGAACGAGACGTGCAAAGAGGTAACAATACCATCTGGAACGGTCTTAGCGCATGTGTATCCTACAGATACAGTGACTGTGGCATCAGTTACCCCGACAAAAGCCAAGACAATTGATCCAAAAGTGTTTGATTTTACCAAGTCCACCATTCCAAAAGAGTGGGAAGATCGATTTCGTCAGAAACTGTCTGAGAGGGGTAATGTCTTTTCTCAGGAGGAATGGGATGTGGGACTGGCAAAGGACGTTAAGCATTGCATCCGTCTGAGTGACACTAGGCCATTTAGAGAGAGATCTCGGCGAATTGCTCCAGCTGACATTGATGATGTCCGTCGACACCTAAAAGACCTGTTAGCTGCGGGGATTATCAAAGAATCCCGAAGTCCTTATCCTTCCCCAATTGTAATTGTCCGTAAAAAGAGTGGAGCAATACGCATGTGTATCGATTATCGGACTTTGAATAGCAGAACTCTTCCTGATCAGTACACGACCCCACGCATAGATGATGCATTGGACTGTCTTGCAGGAAGCAAGTGGTTTTCAGTCTTAGACCTGAGGAGCGGCTACTATCAAATAGCCATGGCTGACGAGGACAGGGAGAAGACTGCTTTTATATGTCCTTTAGGGTTCTATGAGTTTGAAAGGATGCCACAAGGAGTTAGTGGAGCGCCTGCAACATTCCAAAGACTCATGGAACGTGCAGTTGGGGACATGCATCTGCTAGAAGTGATAGTGTACCTTGATGATATTATTGTCTTTGGGTCCACTTTAGAAGAACACGAACAGAGGCTTTTGAAAGTCTTAGACCGTTTGGAGGAGTATGGTCTAAAAATCTCACTGGATAAGTGCCAGCTCTGTATGTCTCAGGTCAAATATGTGGGCCATATTGTCTCTGCTGATGGTGTTGCTCCTGACCCGGAGAAAATCGAAGCAGTCGCAAAATGGAAGGTGCCCACAGATGTAAAAACCTTAAGGTCATTCCTAGGATTTTGTGGGTTTTACCGACGGTTTGTTAAAAACTACTCTGGGATTGTGCGACCCTTGACAGAACTCACCAAAGGGTATCCTCCAGCCAAAGGGGGTGGAAAGGTCACCACAGAGAGAAAGTACTTCAAAGAGTCAGAACCATTTGGTGAGCGGTGGGGCAAAGATTGCACTGAGGCCTTTAAAACCATTATCCACTGTCTTACCCATGCCCCTGTCTTGGCATTCGCTGACCCTTCCAAAACCTATGTCTTACATGTAGATGCAAGTGGGAATGGCCTAGGTGCAGTACTGAACCAAGAGTATCCGGAAGGACTTAGACCAGTTGCATACGCTAGTAGGAAACTGAGTACAACTGAACAAAGGTATCCTACTCACCAACTGGAATTCTTGGCACTGAAGTGGGCCGTAGTAGATAAATTTCACGATTACCTTTATGGGGTAAAATTTGTAGTTAGAACTGACAATAATCCGCTCACTTATGTCCTGACTACAGCTAAGTTGAACGCCACAGGTCATCGCTGGCTAGCGGCATTGGCTACATACGATTTTAGCCTTCAATATAAGCCAGGACGTTATAACATCGATGCAGATACGTTGTCTCGCTATCCTTTGGAAGGTGGGTCACCTGATGGTTGGACTGAAATATCCCAGTCAGGAGTAAAAGCAATCTGTCAGAAGGTGACAAGTGACAAAGATGAGGGATCTTTCTTCAGATTGGTAGATCAGTTGGGAGCCGAGTCAAGCATTGTTCCGCCTGTTTATGCATGTTTTACACAGCTGGAGCTGGGAACTCTGAAACAGTTGACACACGCTGACCTTGAGTTGGCTCAAGACAAAGATCCAGTCATTGGACCAGTAAAGATAGATGTGGAAGAAGGAAAGGTACTTACAACTGGTGCAAGTGCTAACCCACAGATGACTCTATTACGGAGACAAGGTCCTAAGCTGGTCATCCAGAATAAGCTGCTGTACAGAGTGTTCATCAGTCCCTGTGGGAAAGAGAAAAAACAGCTTGTTTTACCTGAACAGTTCCGTAAACAAGTTATGCATTCGTTACATGATGATGCAGGACATCTGGGAATTGAGCGGACTACAGAGCTTCTGAAGGACAGATTCTACTGGCCACAAATGACTTCTGAAATCGAGAAGTATGTCAAAACATGTGGGAGATGCATAGCCAGAAAGACATTGCCTCAGAAACGCGCTCCTCTGAGTAACATCATTAGTGATGGGCCAATGGAACTTATATGTATTGATTTCCTGTCAATAGAGCCAGATTCCAAAGGTATTGCTAATGTCCTGGTCGTCACTGACCATTTTACACGCTATGCCCAGGCCTACCCAGCTAAGGACCAGAAAGCAGTGACAGTCGCAAAGATTCTCTGGGAGAAGTTCTTTATGTATTACGGACTTCCAGCCCGCATACATTCAGATCAAGGGAGAGACTTTGAGGGTCGGCTTATTAAAGAGCTTCTGGGAATGCTGGGGATCAAGAAATCAAGGACGACACCTTATCACCCTCAGGGAGATCCACAACCTGAACGATTTAATAGGACACTACTCTCCATGCTGGGAACTTTGAATGCTGCAGAAAAGCAAAAATGGAGCCAGCATATCAGCAAATTGGTACATGCATACAATTGTACTAAAAATGATGCTACAGGGTACTCACCTTACTTTCTTTTGTTTGGACGAGAAGCCCGCTTGCCAATTGATGTGTGCTTTGGTACTTCTTCAGAAGGAGGAGAAGGACAGACATATCAGAAGTATGTCGAAGAACTGAAGACAGATCTTCAGAAAGCCTACCAACTAGCTTCTGAAACTGCACTAAAGAATCATCAGAGAAACAAACGTCTCTATGATCAAAAAGTGAAATATCAAAGCATAAGGCCTGGAGACCGTGTACTTATTCGGAATCTCAGTTTCACAGGAAAGCACAAATTGGAGGATAAGTGGAATTCTGCCCCGTATATTGTTCTTGAAAAGCTTGACAATTTGCCTGTATACAAACTCAAATCAGAGGAAGGAACTGGAGGAGTCAGGACAATGCATAGAGATCATCTCTTACCTATTGGAGAATCGGTGAGAATGCCCAAACCGGATAAGAGACAAGAAGTTCCTCAAAGGCCAGTCACTAGGTCTAGAGCTACAAAAGAGCACAAAGAAACATTGAGAGAGGAAAGGCTATTGGAAACTTCTGTAACTACTGATAATTCCTCAGGAAGTGAAGATGAAAACTATGGGTACTATTCTCCAGACCGGTCTAGACAATGGACCCGGTTAATTCCTGATCTCCAGCACAAGCTTGAAGTTAAAGAGGATGAAGTAACTGCCCACACAGACAGTGAATCTCAATGTTCTGGGGAGGAGGAAATGGTGGAGGACACCTGTGAAAACGAGGATTCCAGAGAAAATATGCATCCGCTTGTAGACTCAGTGGAGGAAGAATTTTCAGAAGGAGGAGTAAATAGCTCTGAAAATGCATCAGACTTGGGGGCTGAACCCATGGGGCATCGTCCTAAAAGGAAGCTGAAACCTGTGTCTAAGTTAAGCTACGATGAACTAGGCCAACCTAGTGAGAGACCCGTAACCGTTGTGCACAGAGGAATAGTTATTCATCTGACAGATTCCTCAAGGATTGAACTTTGCCCTTCAAAAAAGTATCAAACCCCATCTAAATGTGCCAGGAGTACTAGAATATGTGCTAGCTCTGAGAATAGACTTATTATTTATATTTAAGGTCTGTATACTCATGGGGACATGAGAATTTCAGAAGGAGGAGGATGTAACCCTGGGTTAATTTCTACATGATTATTTTTTATTATCATTTGCATTTTATTTATTTGTTTATTTTATGCAGAAATGCGCTGCTTGGTGATGAGAGTTTATTATTAAATCAAGGTGTACCTGTTCAGAAATGGTAATATCTGTAAGTTGTATTTGGTTTAAGGTTATTGGCTAAAAACAGCTTGATCCCGCCTCATATCAGTTATGGCAGCTGTGATTGGCCAGGGCTAGTGTGAGTGAGGAGGTGAAAAAAAAGAGGAGAGAAAAAAAAGCATGTTGTCGGCATGATAACAGAGCGCGCTGGTTTTATTTATGTAAAAATATAGTCTTTACTGCATTATTTAAGTGTTAAGCTGAATAGTACTCTGTTGTGAAGACAACACGATCACACAACGAAGTCAACACGACGATTCGGAAGAACTGTTAGTTTATTGCTTGATCGCTATCGCAGTAAATTGGACTGTTTATGTTACTGGTGAGAAACTTTACTCAAGTTTAACGTTATCCCTTACATCGGTGTGTATGTGAGAGCATCAAAGGTGATCTAAGTGATTACTAAGAACTGTTAGTGCATCGATTGAGAGTGACGGAGCCACTGAGGAGGAATCCAGATAGCGCTCCTAATCGCCGAGTGGTTAGGAGTTCCTCTGGCGTCGCGGGAACATCACAGAGCTTCCTAAATGATGAGGGTTTCACGTGGATCGATCTGACGGGTGACGGGAATCGTTAACCCTTGCCATTTACATTCAGGTACTCTTTGTTTATTTTATTTGTGCTCTTATTGAGTGAAGCGGCCATCTTACGTTTCATTCGGCCTCAACGCACACAAGCAACGTTTCAGGCCTGCAACGGGGGTGTGTGTGTGTGTGTGTGTGTGTGGTGGGCCCACAATAAGTTGTTTATTTTGAATTAGTGGAGGATATAACGGTTTAATACTCTGTGATTCATTGGGTATATTAATCGAGTGTTGCAGTTTAAATACTTGACTGAAACTGAAGTTCATTTACATAATCTTACTTTATTTATGTACTGAGTTTACATAGCTATACCAGAATTACATTGGTGTGTTGATTTACATTTAGTGAAAACAAATTTGTACTTTGAGTATAATTTGAGTTAATTTAAAGGAGAATCATTAGCCTTATTTCTATGAAAGTTTAAAAGATTAACCCTTTGAGTGCCTATTGTTGTGCATAGAAGAGTAAATCAAACACTGCATTTGAAAATTCTAATTTATTCAGAAGTTGATTGAATTCATATTTAATTTGATTTGATTTTGTTAATTCTGTTTATTTTTCCCTTTTAAATAAATCCATTGTATATTTCAGTTATAGTGTGGTCACTTTAATGGAGTAGATAGGTAACTGTGGTTGATTGATATTAGTTTGCAGAGATCTAAGTTGCACTTTACAAGAGGTGGTGTGGAACCAAGGGTCACAGATTGATTGTAATATCACGTCGAGAGGCAAATAAACGAATCTGGGTTCAAGCGTCCAGCATTCCGAAGGATAGATACATCTAGGACAGCAGGGGGCGCTACAAATGTAAGCCTCGGAAATGAAAATGCAATTCCTATTAATGCAATGCAATGCAAGCAAGTATTTAAAATATATTTATTTTTATATTTTTATTATTGTTTTTTAAAATCCATTTTTTTCTAATCATATTTATATTTAAGTGTATTGTATTTATATAATTTTATTTTGTCATGAATTATTTTGGATTTGTATCATTTTGTATTGTCTTAAGTTGTTAAAAATAGTATTTTTCTTAATATAGGCTGTATAGTTAATTTGTTTGGGTGTACTGCCATTTAGTTGTCTATTAGATGTATATATGTAGTTATTAATAGGAGTCAATTTGATGACTAGTCTATTCTTGGGCTATGATCAGACGTCTATAAAATTTTCACTGACAGCCCAAATTTAGCCTCTAGCCTAGACATCTGGGCTGTGTTTGGACAACTATTAGACGTATTTAAAAACTGAAAATTGCTTGCTGGTTATTCTCCACACTGGTGGTATCCATGTTTTGTTCTCATTCAATTCAATTCTGCACATAACAAAACATGAATTACAGTGGAAAGAAGTATTGGGGTATTAAAAAGGAGGAGGTCACAGCACATTTTAATTTGTTTCATTGATTATTATGTCAGTTTAGACAGGCTAATATTTCAGATAAAGTACAAGTTTTGAATACACCCCAAATGTGCTTGTTAGGAACGGCAGTGGAGCGAGAGAGCACAAATGTAAAAGCAGCATGCATTGTATAGCATTATTTGGCTAAGCAATGGAAAATGCCAGTTGATGGTCTGGGAGGTGTAGAGATTGAAGAGGTCCCACAGGAATAGCACTGCAGATAATTTCAAGACCCAGAAGTGCAACAGGGTGTAACTGTCAGGCGTACATCACACAAAATCAGTTCACTTAAAGTACACTATAGCACCTAATTGTCCTTTTTATATATTGTCAGTATTAAGTCCATACACAAATTATTTACTAAAATTTATTTTTATTTTTACGATAACCTTTTTTTTTTACTATATTCTTTTTTTTATTTAACCTCCATTCATTGTATTACTCAGTACAGTACTATTTAGTTTATCTCTTAGTTGTGAATTCAATTACATATCCAAAAATAAAGTTACAAATTTGTTTTTTTTTTATATTTCTTCTTGTCAAATTAATTTTATGGTGTCTGCACACACATATTAAATAACAATACAAATTATATTGTATAAGAATGATAAATATTAAAACAAATGTTGTGCTGCAAACAAGTTACATACAATAATGAACAGTATAGGTCTCAATTACTCACACTAAAGTGCCCCATTATGCCTTTTCGAATATTACCTTTCATGCAGTGTGTCATGTAGCTGTATGTGAACATAAACTATCTGCAAAGTTGTGAAGCTGACCGTGCATGATAGATAAAGTTGTCCTTAAAAAAAAAAAAAAAAATCGCCTAAACCAGTCATCAGAAATTCACATCTTTTTCTGTTACGGCTTTACGTCACAAAATAACACACGACTCTGGACTAACCACAAAGGACTGTGCCATCTGACCAATCACAGCAGTGCTCGTGGAAATGAGAGGTTTTGAGAGACTGATTCCTTGAAATGCTTCACACAAGTCATTTACGAATCATCTAGAAATTAGGTCAAATTATTATTATTTTTTTTTTTTAAACAAATGCATGCATGTAAACCTGTTTTAAGAGACTCATAACACAATATTAGCAACCTTGAAATGGCATTATAGGGCCACTTTAACCCTTGGTCTTAAAGGGTTAGTTCACCCAAAGCAAAATTATGTCATTAATAACTCACCCTCATTTTGTTCCAAACCCGTAAGACCTCCATTTATCTTCAGAACACAGTTTAAGATATTTTAGATTCAGTCCGAGAGGTCTCAGTCCCTCTATTGAAACTGTGTGTACGGTATACTGTCCATGTCCAGAAAGGTATGTCACAGGTCGGAGCGGACCACAGGTGTCGTGGGTCACGCCCCTTCCTTGTTTCCACCTCAAGGAGGTCCCAAGAACACCCCAATGACCAGACACACAAGGAAACCAGTAATTAAATATTAAAACCACTTTATTAAATTACAAAAAAAATGTTATTGTGGAAGGGGGAAGGGAAGCTAAAATCCAATTCTCCGATTGGGGAACAACAGTCTCGGGTCTCTCAAGCTCCGTCACGGGAGATCTCTGGTGAGCCTTTCACTCCTTTTTCCTTTGGGCGATATCCACAATCAGCTTATTCACCGGTGTCCCTTATTCTGGCTTACAGGGCGACTGTCCAGGGCCCCCCTCCTTTCCTGGACGTGACAAACACAAGTGGTAAGTATTTGAAATTTGAATGCACGGTGGATACCTGCTGCTGCTCGCGGCAACTCCGAGTCGGCCCAGCGGATTTGAACTCCCGGTCGTCCCGATGAAAGTGGAGCGTACAATGGCATAAGGTAAGTACATCAAAGTAACTGGGGCTTCACTTGGACATACAGGCGGGTGTACAACACAATATGCTGGCTTTAGCTTTGGGCATAAGGTAAGTACATCAAAGTAACTGGGGCTTCACTTGGACATACAGGCGGGTGTACTACACAATATGCTGGCTTTAGCTTTGGGCATAAGGTAAGTACATCAAAGTAACTGGGGCTTCACTTGGACATACAGGCGGGTGTACTACACAATATGCTGGCTTTAGCTTTGGGCACAAGGCTTACGGTAAATCTGCAGGGAAACGGGAAGAGAATGTAACTCACAGACACTCGAGGAAAAGACGTCAGGCGTTCCTTTTCTGAAGATTCAACCAACTGCTGATAGGAATGTAAATAAGCAGCTGCTGCTGCTCCGGGCCGAACACTGCCTCCGATGGTATCCCACACACAGGCAAGTCGTTTCCTCCGGGGCGTGTTACACTGGGGGAGTCGAACGCTTTCCTCCTCTTTCTCCCAACCAACAGGGCAAAAGGTCTAGACGGGGGCGAACCTTTAAAGAACTCCACAGCAGAATATACACACACACACAGCTGATTTCCTCCTACAGCAACCAACTCCTCAACGATAGTACTTCCACTACATCCACACTGTTTTTACTTGGAGTTGTTTCTCACCACTGCCATGTAGAGAAGAAAGGTAAGGTGTCGTCGACGGCATATGATTTGAGATGTTTTCTTAGCCCGCCTCAGCACTCTCTTCTTTTACAGGGTTTCGTCAGGCCTGAAAGGTGGTTGTTGACGACACAAATACAGCACCACACTGCAATTTTCCAGTGCATACACTCACAGCAACGGACAGAGACTCACCTACTGCACTCCACACACTCTTGGTGAATTTAGGGTCACAACCCCATCTGACTCAAGACTCGTCCTGGAATTCGTAGAGGACTGATGCAACGAATATTCCGTTAAAGCGTCACCGCCACGACACCCCAAATCTTTGCTCTCGCTCACTGGTCCCGGCTCGCCCACAATCCTCCTCCACCGTGGGGCCGCACAATCACTATGCCGCAAACTCACAAGAAGGCTCACAAATAGTTCACTCCAAAGGCTATTGTTGCTGTACGAGGGTTTAGGGTACTCACACCGTTATTAACACGAGGCCTCTTTTTCTCCTCTGCTTCCCAGCTCTTGGACACTCCTCCAGCTGTCACATAACCCATCGGACGGGCCTCCTTCGGCGGTACTTCCAGTGAGTCTTCTTGTCTCCAACCACTCAAAGTTTGTTACACATGTCCATAAAATATTTCACAGTTAAGTAGACATCCCAATATACTCAGCCCAGTTTCTGTTTCTGCCGAATCCTTGTCCCCATCTTCGCCAAGCCAACAATCTCCTCCGCCTTCCTCCTGCTACACTCGCCCAAACACCCCACCCCACGCGCCGAAACGGCTGAAATAAAAGACCTCCTCTCTGCAGTTTCTGAGGCCCTCTTTATCCTCCTCCTGCTCTTCCTACTGCCCAATCCGCGATCGCGCCGTTCATCTAACCATCTGCGAGCGATAAACCCCTGATTTCTTTTCCCGGGTTTCCCAGAAGCATCCGGTGTTTGAGGATTACGGTCCGGGCGGAACCAATCTCCATGGTTTTTTCGTTCCGCCCTTACAAAGTCACCCCGTGACAGGTACACTAACTAGACATCGAAAACGCCTCTTTTACTGCCCCTGGTACTGCCGCGGCAGCAGTATAAAATGCATTTGCAGCTTTTGACCGCTGAGTGGAGCTTTAACCACAAGTTATCCAACAAGCGCATCAAAGCACATTTTCACAAATAGACGTCAGTTTTGCCTCGCTGACGTGTTACATTTGACTGCTTCAGTCACGGAAAATGAAAGAAAAACACTATAGTTTAAATATTTTATATATTTAATATTTAATATTCACAGATAAAAGTTTGGTATTTATGAATTAATGTGCATTTCTTAGAACGAGAAAGAGTCTGTGCTTATATTTTCTAAGCTACATGGTATTAAAACATATTTTAGATTGGACACATTTAAAAGGTGTGCAGTATTATTTATATTATATTAATTATGCGTTATATTATTCAAAAGAAATTGTGGTTTACTTTGCATCCGAGCATTAAAAGTGGTAGACTATTTTAGGGGGGGTAGGCTACATGGATTAATATGCAAAATGTCAATATTTTAATATATTATGCCTATATTTTAATTTATATTTTAAATATAAATATATTTTTTCCTTTAATAAAACAACATGCATTTTTGTTATTCGTTACCTGTCCTTTATTTTGACATAACCTATTGGGAAAAAGACATTTGAATGTAAACTGATTAAGAAATTGTTGCATGTTTAAATGTGAAGCAGTGTATAATTTCGTTCCCATTATTTAGGCCTAATTTGCCTAAAACAAGAAACAAATAAAATTAAACCGGCACGATTAAATCTTTTAAACTCTAAAGAATTAATAAAACGTTCTCACAATTAAACACAAGTTCTCTCATTATAATCAACAACATTCACACGATGTAACAAAAAAAAAGCTTTAGTAATTGACAACTAAAGTAATTTTAAAGGGAACCTTCTTTACTTGCTTTTAAAGTAGGGTAGCCTAATATCATATGGCCTAAAAAAATCCCAGTTTTTTTTTTTTTTTATCTGATTCATGATTTAAACCGATTTTTAAATTAATATTCAAATTACGAAGAAATTTTACAAAACAAATTTTAATATAGTTCTTCATCATTCATTTAGCAGTCAAATTTATAACTGCAACAAGATGATTAATTTAATACTAGCCCATCATGCATTTAACCATCCACTCAGCTTTAAGAGCTGCTCAGATTAAAACTGGCAGCTCAGCAGTGAGTCAGTGTCATGGACAGAGGACCTGTTAATATTTTTTCTAGTTTATATTTCCATCTCCTTACGCCGCTGGTTTAGATTTTTTTTTTCTTATAGAACTTATTTGTAAATAGAGCAGTCACCGTCTGTGTCTACACCGGACGCCAGAGTGAATAAAGTATTTCAGTATGTTTGAAATGTTATGTTCATAACAAAGTTTTTAAAATAATGATAATAATTTAAAAAAATAACAGCAGAGTTTCAAAGTGGCTTAAGCTATGTGTAAACTTTTTTTCCCTATATCACATGCCAAACTAATAACATCGTAAGCATTACATCTTTAATTGCTGCTTTCTGCTGTGAAAATTTTGTTAGTGATGAAAATAACATCTTTGTCAGTTATTTTATCTAAACAGATCGATTAACTTCAAGATTTCAAAATCAGATAGCATGCTGATAATGTAGCACTGTAAGATTACATTTGTTTGAACGCATTATTGCGAAAGCGATTGAGTGTGAATCTGTTTAGATCACTGGTTCTCAACCGGTGGGGCGCGCCAACACTCTCCAGGGGGGGCGCAATAGGCTACAGGATAGGAGGAAAAAATTTTTTTTGTTATCACTAAACTACTGTCATAAAATTTATAGTTTTGTATATACATAACTCCTGAATAAAAATTAAAATGTGTTTGGACTGATTTAAAAAAAAAGTTTTGAACAAATTTGATTGGTTTGTCGATAGTGAGCGCAAATGCAGGTGATGCGGTTTTATTAAGCGAGTCATCGAGTCGTTCATTTTAAATGATTCGTTCAAACGGCCGATTCATCCAGAATGAGACAGATGTTTGTGAATGGGTCATTGAATCTTTGACTCAAACGATTTGTTCAAAACACTGAGTCATTCAAAACACAATTGAGAGTGGTTCTGTGAGATGCTATGTTGTGATCTTTGTTTGGATTCATCGGATCTATTTTCGCTGCTAAAATAGACCAAAACAGTCAATATTTCGTCTAAAATGTAAGTTGTTTGTTGAACTGTCATATCAGTGTCACATTTTCAATCGCGAGGTGATGGTAAATTAAGTGATGGTCAATTGTCAGCCCTCTTGGTCGTCAGGTCGTTTGATGTATGTTGCTGAACTGTATTCAAATGTTATAAATATAAAAACACCACATTTTGAAATTTAACTGCAGTATGTCAATTTAGTTTACTTGTGTGTGCTGCGCTCATAGACTTTAGAAAACGATGCTCATTTGTTTGATTTCTCCTCGAGAAGCTGCGCAAGCCTCGAAAGTTTAAGGTCCTTGCACCCTGACTGAGTCCGAAATTGTCGTGTTCGTTTTTTCATATTCGTCATTTGGTAGCTCTCAATGGCCAAAAACACCCCTCAGAATATTTGCTACTGATGCGGAAAATGCAGAGAATCGAAACATCTGAATTAATTTTTATGACGGACGGAGGTTTCAGAGGCTGCAAACGTGAGATCATATTTTTATACATATATATATATATATATATATATATATATATATATATTTTATACGTTTGTTTATTCGTTCATATATATATATATATTTTATACGTTTATTCGTTCATATATATATATATATATATATATATATATATATATATATATATATATATATATATATACATACTGTATATATATATAAATATATATATATATATATATATATATATATATATATATATATATATATATATATACTCCGTGCTGAACCAGTCCGTGAAAATGATAAATCTCATCAAATCACGGCCGCTAAACTCTCGCTTGTTTGGGGTCCTCTGCCAGGAGATGGGGTCAGGGCACGAGTTCCAAGTTCGTTGGCTCTCCAGGGGTCGGGGTTACAGCGGTTGTATGAGCTGCGAGAGGAGGTGAAGTGGTTTTTGACAGAAATCAAATAAGATCTGACGAAGCATCTGGATGACACTATGTAGCTTGCGTCTCTGTCCTATTTGGTTGATATATTTGACCGCTTGAATGGCCTCAACCTGTCTTTGCAAGGCCGCTCCTTGCACATGACGTCACACGATTTCTCCCTATTTCAATCATATCTGAGCACTTGTCAGCAATGAGAAAACAATTTGCAACATACTTTAAAGAGGATTATCACTCTTTTGCGTGGGTTCGAGATCCGTTTGTGTGCACAGCAAACGAGCTATCAATCGATATGCAGGAACAGCTTATTGAGCTGAAGAGTGACAGTAGACTGAAGGAATTCTTTAGCTCCTGTCCTCTTTGGTCATTCTGGGCAGCACTGATGCAGGAATATACCCTCAACTCAGTGACATTGCCTTGAAGATTCTCCTTCCTTTTGCGTCGACATATTTGTGTGAGGCAGGAAACTCAAAAATGACTGCACTCAAAACGAAATACCGGAATCGTGCACAAATTGAGGATGATTTGAGGCTATGTTTATCAATCATTGAGCCAATAATTGAGGATCTTTGCAAGGCAAAGCAGGCTCAGGTCTCACATTAACATCACCTACCTGCAAGCTTCTGTAAAAAATGCAGATGATGTCTACTATTAGGCCTAGTAATAATAATAATAAAGCATAATATCAGAGGTCTGGAGCAATTCCCAATTATAGCAATAGCCTAGTTATGATAATAGGCCTACTGATGATAATAATAATAATAATAATAATAATAACAATAAAGCATGTAACCTCATATAATTATATAGAAAAAGCCTAGTAATGATAACAGGCCTACTGATGATAATATAATAATAATTATAATAACAACAATAAAGCATGTAACCTCATATAATTATATAGCAATAGCCTAGTAATGATGATAGGCCTACTGTTGATAATATAATAATAATAATAATAACAACAGTAAAGCATGTAATAATTATATATCAATAGCCTAGTAATGATAATAGGCCTACTGTTGATAATATAATAATAATTATAATAACAACAATAAAGCATGTAACCTCATATAATTATATAGCAATAGCCTAGTAATGATGATAGGCCTACTGCCAATTATAACAACAGCCTAGTAATGATAATAGGCCTACGTACTGCTACTGATGATGATAATGATAATAATAATAATAATAATAATGATAATGTGGGCCTAAAAATAATAGATAGATAGATAGATAGATAGATAGCCCTAGGCAATCTAATGTGGGGGGGTCTGGGGAGTGTGTGTGTGGGGGGTGGGCACTGCAATGATCCAGCTTTGGGGGGGCCCAGCTTCCAAAAGGTTGAGAACCCCTGCATTAGAAGATCAAGACATTAATTTAATAGCATGGAAAACAGAAAACAATTATAAATGAATATCTTTCTTGCATCGTATCTTCAGGTTTCCTGGAGAACTGAACTGTATTCAGTCAGAGAGAGAGACAATGTGCCCGAGGACATGGTGTGGATTCAGAAAAAAAACACCCTCGATTTCAGCTGATTGTTTCCTTCACCAGTAACTATTTTAAACTCGTCTGATTTCAGCTGATCGTTTCCTTCACCAGTAACTATTTTAAACTCGTCTGATTTCAGCTGATTGTTTCCTTCACCAGTAACTATTTTAAACTCGTCTGATTTCAGCTGATCGTTTCCTTCACCAGTAACTATTTTAAACTCGTCTGATTTCAGCTGATTGTTTCCTTCACCAGTAACTATTTTAAACTCGTCTGATTTCAGCTGATCGTTTCCTTCACCAGTAACTATTTTAAACTCGTCTGATTTCAGCTGATTGTTTCCTTCACCAGTAACTATTTTAAACTCGTCTGATTTCAGCTGATCGTTTCCTTCACCAGTAACTATTTTAAACTCGTCTGATTTCAGCTGATTGTTTCCTTCACCAGTAACTATTTTAAACTCGTCTGATTTCAGCTGATTGTTTCCTTCACCAGTAACTATTTTAAACTCGTCTGATTTCAGCTGATCGTTTCCTTCACCAGTAACTATTTTAAACTCGTCTGATTTCAGCTGATTGTTTCCTTCACCAGTAACTATTTTAAACTCGTCTGATTTCAGCTGATTGTTTCCTTCACCAGTAACTATTTTAAACTCGTCTGATTTCAGCTGATCGTTTCCTTCACCAGTAACTATTTTAAACTCGTCTGATTTCAGCTGATTGTTTCCTTCACCAGTAACTATTTTAAACTCGTCTGATTTCAGCTGATTGTTTCCTTCACCAGTAACTATTTTAAACTCGTCTGATTTGTTATGTGATCATTACCTCTACATAGATGTGCGTGATTCGTTGTAAAGCTCAACGTTGAGAATAAATGAATAAAGTCATCTTGTACGCCACGTGAGCAACTGCCTCAACACGTTTAATTTATTTTCATATTTCACTTCAAAAGTGACGGTTGTATTAGATTTATTGTGTAGGGGGCATTTTCTTACCCCCTTGTCTTGATGTGCATTTCTGTCGATTTTAGAGGGAGCAGGGTAATTGTGTCTCATAATGTAGCAATTTAATTTCCTCATTAACTACACCTGATTACTGCCTCTCGCAATACTAGCTTTTCTAAAATATTTTCTTCTTATTGTTGCTATAATGATTTTAAAATCTGCTCGCTGATAAAATTGAATAATTGAGTGTAACATAAAATGCATTACTACAAATTAGTAAATAATAATTTGTAGCTCACCATAGTTTGAGTAGCTTTTTTAATTGTGATTTGTTGACAGATGAATCCTAAAGTTTCTCTTGACAAACCTTTTTGTCTAGTTTTTGTTAATATTTTGTCAGATTGGTGAAGTCACTGGGCAGATTTTAGGGCTGGGACAATGTGGAGTTCCAGAGCAGACAACTAGAGACACAGAGGGTGATATTCCAGGACGCTAGTGGAACAATTCGGCTGCAATTGTGGGAATCTCAAATTGGTGTGGTTTTATTTGGGAAGTCTTATAAATTCTCAAATTTGAGCACCCAGGAGTTTCATGGTGAGTTTTTTGTAGCAACCACACGTCAAACAAGTATTGAGGAGGTTAGACCTTTGTCAGGTCTTGGTGCAATTGTTCCCTGTGACGTCAGAGAGGATCCAGTTATTTCTGTGTGTGCTGAAATAACCAGAGCGGAGGTGACTGTGTCCCGTACGTGTGGGAACTGCAGGTGTACTGAAATGGAGTTTGACCTGAAGAAGTTATTTCATAGATGCATGAAGTACAACATGTTACAGAAGAAGGGAATGTACACGGCCAGTGCCATCGCTAATGTGACTGTGCTCTGTGATTCTGGAGAACTTAATGTGTGTATGAACAATTCTGTACTGCACAGGTATTTACTGAACTGTGACCTCACTCATCTGCTGCAGGAGGCTCAAGACATGGAAGAGCATTTGATAGAATGTGGTTTTCTGAAAATCCACATTCAGAATAACGATGTGGTCCCTATGGTCAAGGAGCAAACTTCGTCTACGTCTGAGGCATGCTCGTCTAAATCTTCTGTGTCTGGATCAGCAAGTAGGGGTTCAATCATGTGACCCTCCAGTGGCTGATCATGTGACCTGTCAGTAGGGATGCAACGATACTATTTTTTCAAAACCATTGCCAACTTAGTTTTATTTTTAGATGAATGTAGAATTTCTATACTATTGTGTGCTTACCTCATCATCAGTTTTGTGTGTTAAACACAATCTACTAAATATAGACAACTGAATTTTAGTTAAAAATAACAAATGAAAAGATAATCATAATCTATGACAAAAATAGTACATGTTATAAACTGGGTTAGTGGATTATTCAGCAGCAAAAGTAAAAAAAAAAAAAAAAAAAAAACATGAGGGCAAAAGAATTATACAAATATTAAACTATACTAAACATTTAGTTAAGCAACCATTACTTTGTGGACAACAAATAAAAGTTAAGTGTAGGAATAAATCTGGTAAAATGTTACACACTGCTCAATGTATTGTCGAAAAATACATTCATGTAAAACAAGTACTGACAGCATGCCTTAAGTTTTAGCAGCCATAAATTATCGGCAGATTTGTTTTTTTGTGCTTAAATTCTTAATGTGAAACCGAGCGGCAACCCCCCGCTCTCTCGAGTGAAGCCAGTAAGGAAGTGACTTAAACTGCAATTCATCGACTGGCCGCTTGAGGCTGGCTGCAAAAGAGAGTCAATCCCATTTTTTTTTATTTTTTTTAATAACAAATCCATTTAAATTATATTAAGCCTTGAAATTCTGCATAATTAAGGGCGTGGCCACTTGAGTGACAGGTGGATTGACGTTGCTATCTGTTAGCCGTCACGTCACCTCAGCCGCTGAACTTGTCATCTCTGCCGTCTTTCTGCCTTTGTTTTAAACATTCTATGTTTGTTTTCGTGATTATTTCTTAAATTTATCAAATAAAATGTCTTGTTATGTGGTTAATTGTATTAACAGACCGTCCAAGTCTGGGATCCATTTTTTCCGGTGAGTGATATTGTAATGTAATTTTATTTATTTATCTATTTATTCTTTATAACGGGATTTAAAACTTTACACTCCAGAATCAAACAGACTGTGATTAGCTGTAACGTTATTTAACGCCCATATTTAATGACAATTTTTAAGTGTTTTCCTTACACTGAACACCATTAACTTTAGACTATGAGAAAAAACTTAGACTTAAACCAAATAAAACTGTTTTAAAAGACGAAACTCAGTAAGAACATGATTAATAAATAATACTATGTACAGACAAGCACTGTTTTAATGCATTAAGCCATGTAAGTTAAGCGTTTTCCTTATAACGGTTATTTCTATGGGAGGAAACCGCCAGATGCTTGTTGCGTTCGTATTCTGGACTCATCTGCTTGTCTGTACATAAGTAGGCTATGATTTATTAATAACATGTTTTCTGAGTTTGGTCTTTGAAAAACTTAATGCATTGAGCCAAATTAATGCATTAAGCCAAATTAAGTTTTTTTTTAAATATCCCAAACAGAATGAGGACCGTGATGGCCTCCACCAAAATACATTTATTCTGAGCTTTTGAATACTAAAGTCATTGAATTGTTTACATGCAAAATAGTCTGTGAAAGAGGTAACTATCTATTTGTCTGTGTAAAGTTTTCCACTAGGTGATCACGACCCTCTCAGACTAGACCCGTGGATGCTCAACATGAAACGACAGAACTGGACTCCTAACAAGGCTTCTCGTCTGTGCAGTGTACACTTTGAGATAGGGCTGGACGATTATGGCCTAAAATCAAAACCTCGATTAATTGAACATTTTACCTCGATTACGATTAATGAACGATTATTTTGTTTCTGTTTAGTTTTTTTGCCCTCATAGTTCACTGATAAGGTTTGTACTGTAAATATGATTGACTATCAGCAGTTGTTTTATCTATGTTCATAACATTTCTTACTAAGGTTTGGGTATTGTTTGAATTTTATCGATTCCTATTTTAGATTCCAATAAGATAAAAAATCCAATATAAAAATTTTTAGATGTCAAACATCTTTACAAAGCATTTTGTTGCAGCTGAATAACATGAGCAAAAATCAGCAGCCTACAAAACACTGCAAGAGGAATATTGCCTGTGATTAAAAAAAATACCACAGCAAAAACAACTAGATTAATATAAATTTCAAAGTGTTAAAGACAAGTAATAAGATAGGTCAGTAATAAGAAAGGAACAAACAAATAATTTAGCAATATCATAAATTACTATACTATAATTACTATATTTACATTTGGTCCCCATAATGTGATAAATTAGTAAAAAGAATAGATGATTTATTAATTATTTAATAAAATTATTTAAGTTATGTTCTAATTTTAAATGTTTATTCATGTAAATTCTGCGTGACTGTGACGTGTTTAAATGGGCGTGCGTGCTGAACATTCCAGTTTCATTCAAACACTGGAGCGGAGGGAGTTGCCATAGAAACGGAGCGCCAACACAACTGACAAGCAGGGAATCACTGACTTTTGCTAGTGTTCTCAAAGATTTCGGTAAGATTAGATGAGAGCATTTGACAGGTCTGTGAAAGGTTTGCTGTGTTTTATTAATTTATTTTAAATGGGTGACTGGAAATAGGCTCATTTATTTAGCCTAAAGTTAAACATATAAACTAAGTTAACCGTTAATCGGTGACATCACTTATATCAGCGCGACAATAAACTGAATCATGTGTTTTAATCTCTCATGGTAAACAAATATTGACAAAAACTATTGATTTCAGCCTTTCGGGAGAGGAAAAAAACCTCAGCAACAGGGGAAGCTCCAAGATTAAGCAATTTCTGAAGGCAGAAGAACTGGGAAAGCTTCTTAAATTTTTAAGAAGGCTTTGACATCCACAAGTAAGCTATATTAAATAAGAAAACCTAGAAACAAATTCTGTTACGTTACGAAATAGTTTTCTTTATTTTCTTCTTTTTATTTTACTCTCTGCTTTAGCTTGGTTCCTTGTAATAAAACTGGTATTGTACACTAAATATGGTTGTCTATGTGACAAATTGCTTATGTTCCTAGATTCTTCAATGATAATGGCCTGCTACACCCCAGAGTCCTGTCAGACTACATCTACAAAGAACACTGAATCATACAGTTAATAACCACAACTATACACTTTTGTTCAAAATTCAGTAAGATATTTTATGTTTTTGAAAAGATATCTCATGCTCACCAAAGCTTTTTTTTTTTCAGGAAAAAAATTCAAAAGAACAGCATTTATCTGAAACAAAAAAAGTGACACTCACTTTTCATCGATTTAATGCATCATTGCATAGCATTTTTTCTTTTTAACTAAACTATTAAGCTTTAGTGAGGGGCGTGGTTCATCCTGCTGCTATTGGGAGAAGCATGCACAAGCTCTCAGTCCAGTCTGTTTTTCCACCTTGCCGTTCTCCGGTGGCTTTTTATCCGATCTCTCCACGCCAGTTACTGCAATCAGACACAGGTGTTTATTAGTGTATACATACATACTAATACATGCTGTTTTAAGACCACAGGATGTCATTCTTGCTCCCAGTAGTATGTGTATGTATTGGCTGTAACTAATGGATACCTGTTCTTCAGCAGCATAGCAGTTCTAATTTGTCAAGAATTAGCATTAACATTGTCTCTGACATGACAGACTTTAAAGTGTTACTGTAGAATTTATTCATTTATAATGGTTGTCAAGTGAAATTGAAACTTGAGGTTTTTTTTCCTACTTACAGGAGTCCTGTGAAACTAACTGGAATCACATTGAAGCCATCATTTCAACATTCAGGAAAAGACGATTTCAATCATCCAACAGTTGTCATTTGCTTTTGATGATGGTCTGAGAGCCACTAGTGAAACCAGAACCCTAATTGAAATTGCCAGTGATGTCAGGGAGTATCAGAGAGTAACTTTTACTTTTTTTTTTCTTGCTGAAAATGTTAAAGTTTTGCAGATGTTAGTTAAAGTAAGGGATATGATGTTTATCCCTGAATTTACTGAGGTCTGTGTTAAGGAATGAGCATTTGAAACTGTTTTAATTGTCACAGGTGACCATCCAAGTCAAGATACTCTCTCTCTGCTTTGAGAAGCAGACCCTGACTCGAAGTCACAAGCAAGTAATGAGGAAGACCTATCAAGTAGCTGACAAGACTTCCAGCATGGCTTTAAGCGTGTGGGGTGATAGCCAGGTTGATGTTGGAAAGTGGTACGAGTTACAGAACGTGTCGGTCCGGCAGTTTGACATGAAGCCATGCATTTCGAGCACTTTGCAGACTGAGATCAAGGTTCTGCCTGACTTGGGTAACTGCTTTCAGAGCGATGAACATGCCATTATCACCATTGAGGGAGACATAGTTGACACTGAAATCAAAGTTAGTCACTTATGTCCAAAACTGCACAAAATGGATGCAGTAAACACAACCACTCTTATGAATCGTTGCATTAAATGTGACAATTGTTGTCGTTTTACAAAATGCAGGTCCAATTTAAATGGCCATGTATCAATTGAGGTAAATGGAGTTCACAAGAAGATCATAATAGATGATGGCCATCTCCGTGAGGTCTTAAATTTGTCTGAAAAATTCAGAGATACAACCGATGACCTGGCAACCAAAGTCTTAAGTCATGACCGGCTTAGGGTCCAAATGATGGGCCGTGTACTTGTTAAGGCAGAGTTTGTTGACGTTAGTGAAAGTACTGCTGCCTTCCCTGGTCCAAGTACTGCTGCCTTCCCTGGTCCAAGTACTGCCCCCTTCCCTGGTCCAAGTACTGCCGCCTTCCCTGGTCCAAGTACTTCTGCTGCCTTCCCTGGTCCAAGTACTTCTGCTGCCTTCCATGGTCCAAGTACTGCCGCCTTCCCTGGTCCAAGTACTGCCGCCTTCCCTGGTCCAAGTACTTCTGCTGCCTTCCATGGTCCAAGTACTGCCGCCTTCCCTGGTCCAAGTACTTCTGCTGCCTTCCATGGTCCAAGTACTGCCGCCTTCCCTGGTCCAAGTACTGCTGCTGCCTTCCCTGGTTCAAGTACTGCCGCCTTCCCTGGTCCAAGTAGCTGTGCATCCCCTGGTCCAAATGCAACAATGTACAAAATTGTGTCTGATGCTGAACCAGAAGGGCTTGATTTTCTTTTCTCTAAAGAAAAATAATTTAAGTTGTCTTTCAGGGATGTTTTTTTTTTTGGGGGGGGGGGGTGAAGGACGTGATCTATGCTTTAAATACTGCTTTAAGAAAGCCTGTTTGAGTTCCATTTCCTAAGTTTGACTTCACAATCACAATCACTTGTTTAACTTAAATGTAGGTTTGAAACTTTCATTTTTAATAGAGAGCATCTTTAACCGATGCAATTAAAGCAAAAAAAAAAAATGGTACAGCTATTAATACTTATGCTGTTATGCCTTCAGAGACTCTGGGTTCTTATTTTTTCTTTTATTTGGTAAATTGAAGTTGGTGGCTTGTTAGCTTAACTCCATGTTTATTTGGAGTAAATGTGCCATACAGTTGTTTTTTTTATTACCTTGGGCTGGGTGTGGGACTAATATTATTGAAGGCTCTTAAATCCTATTAATGATCCTGCTATACAGTAAATCTAAAAAAAGTGAAATACAGAAGGCGTTCTAATGTTACATACGATATAGAGGACGCTAGTGCTGAAAAGCCTATTTTACCTTTTTTCTGTATATACTATGGAGTAAAGGGTTCCAGAGGTCAGAGGCAGCCAAAGAATACAGTATGAGAATGAGAAGGGCCACATCAGGCCCTTAAATGTGAGAGTGGAATTCACATACAGCACAGTCACTATAATGAAGATCTGTTTTAATATAAAAAGGAACACAGAGCAAGCACTGACTTGCATGCTTAACAAGGATATTCATTAAGTGTAGTGCAGAACAAGTACAGCAGAAAAGTGAGGTACATTAAAAAACAGCTAATTTCAGAAGAAGAGAAGTTCAAAATTTAGAAGATCAGATGAGAAGGACCATTTCTGATTCAAGACACACAGAAATTCCAGTGTCTGGAACAGAAGCAACACAAACCACCCTGGATTCCAGCCCACGACCTCTCGAGTTTGGGACCAGTGCCGTAGCCAAGTGCGCCACATTAGTTGACACACATTTGACAAGCCACAGAAGAGAGGTTAAGGTGTGAGAATGATCTCTCAAAAGCCTTAAGTAGCATTTTAGCCAGATAAGCATGCTAAGCTAAAAAATGGTAACATTGCTCAAAGTTAATCAGATAGGTAAAGAGACTCATTAGAGTGAATAGAAACGTGCTAGCATGTTAGCTAATTAGCATGCTAAGCTAACCTTCATAAATCAACTAGCACAGGCACGGTCAACTTCGGAGCTTTACATGTCGGGAACGGGAATGAATATCAAAAAACTGTTCAGTCATATCTGTCAGGCCCGGTCTGAAGTTCATCTGATAAAATTTTGAACAAAATTGAACAAGATTTCAGGGAGGAGTAGCGAAAAAACTGTTTATCATTCAATTCAATATGGCGGACAGACGCCATGTTGGAAAACGACAAATGAGACATCATCAGATTAGGCATAACTAAAGGAACAAAATGACATAAAAATAAGAAAAAATTATCAACGATTTCAAAAGTTATAAGGAGTTTTGTAAGAATTGTTATATCTCTTGAACACTAGGTAACGCTGTCTTCAAACTTCTGGGGTACATTTGGGACATGGTGTTGATGCTGCCTACCGATGTTTGTGAAGATTTGTCAAGTAGTTCAAAAGATATAGCAATTTATGACAAAATTCAAAATGGCAGACGGGTGGTCCAGGTGGTCTTGACAAAATTGACATCCACAGATTCAAAATTATCTAAAGAATCCTTACACACCTAGATAATAATTTTCTGATGAATTGTTCAGAAGTTATAAGCAAAAAAAAGTGAATTTTTGGTTTCTCAACACCCATAGGTGGCGCTGTTCCCAACTTTGGCATGGACCCTCAAATCATGGTGTAGATGAAGTGCATCAAGTTTGCTTTCGATTGATCAAAGTTTGGTTGAGATATAGCTTCTCAACCGATTTTAGGTAAACTTCATTAAGTTCACAGTTTAATAACTTTTGAACAAAGATGAATATCAAAAATCTATTCAGTCATTTCTATGCAGCTCAGTCCAAATATCATATGAGCCAAATTTCAGAAGAATTAGATCAATTTTGAAGGAGTAGCGTTAAGACGGAATACTGTACTTTTCAAAATGGCCGCCACTGTAATGGGCGGAGTCTTAATATAAGGTATGGAATGGAATCTCCATGAAGAGACAAAATAGATGTACTTTATTTTCATAGAATTAGTGGTTCAAGAGTTATTAACGTTTGAATTTTGAATTTTTGGACTGCTGATGGTGCTATATAGTTGAGCCTAGAGACCCCAAAGTTGGTCAGATCACTAATAATGGCCATGTCTACAGGTGTGCCAAATTTCCTCATTTTCCCATGTTCCCTTCATAGGACTGCCATAGACCCCCATTGGAGAAGAAGAAGAAGAAGAAGAAGAATAAAACATACAGATACAAAAGGGGCTACAGCCCTTTGGGCTTGGCCCCTAATAATATAATAATAATTAAGAATAGCGTTTTCCTTACTCAAAACGAAAATAAAAAAATAGATCTAACGCTTTGTCACAGCCAATACAGCATCATCTTCTCTAGATTTTGGCAAAATGTAAGCTACTTAAAATAAAAAAAAATCTATCAACACTCTAAAGACATCAAAGTATTTTTAAGATATTTAAAAATGTTTGCTGCATTGTAAAAAAAAAAAAAAAAGTTAAGTTGGGGCTCACATCGCATGTTAAAAGCCCTATTACTTTCCGAAATAATGAAGGCTCCAATGCCTGTAGTCTAAAGCAAAATTTTTATAAACATTATAAAAACAGTTATTAGTTTTTTTCCAAAGAAATCCTCTAAAGTTTAGGCTATGAAAACGTTAATCCAAAACCAGATTACCGTATTTTCTGGACTATAAGTCGTAGTTTGGCTGGTCCTGCAATTTATAGTTAGGTGTGACTTATTTATCAAAATTAATTTGACATGAACTGAGAGAAATGAACCAAGAGAAAACATTACCGTCTACAGCCGTGAGAGGGCGCTCTATGCTGCTCACTGTACCTATATCCTGCACCTATATCTTACACTGAGCAGCATAGAGAGCCCTCTCGCAGCTGTAGACAGTGATGTTTTCTCTTGGTTCTAAATAAATGCGATATATGTTATATATATGTAATGTTATATATTATATACGTTTTTTTTCTCATCATGACATATTTTTGGACTGATGCGACTTATACTCAGGTGCGATTTATAGTCTGAAAAATACGGTAATGTAAGGTGAAGCAGATACCTCATTCGGCACAAATCCAAATGTTTCCATGTTCCCGACATATCTGGATGCTAAAATGTTATTTATTACATAGTGTTAGTACCTTCAATTATCATTACTTAAAATAATCTTGTCTGTAAACAGTTAATAATCTGTTAAGGAGCGTCAGTTAGGAAAAATAACTGAAATTAACATCCCTAGTCAGAAACGTCACAGTGCAAAGAATATAGAATAATAGTTAGACTACTGTATAATAAGTAACGCTGTATATGCGTCCGAAAGTTGGACTCCAAATTTCATTCTAATAATTACTTTGAGGTTAATATAGCAAATGAAAACTGTTCAGCTTCTGGGAAATTTGAGAATCTCTTCTAGGCCATTTTAGTTCCCCTCACTCTACAACAAATCATTTTAATAAACAGTATTTAGAAAAGAACAAGAATTAAAAATATAAGAAGCTATAGCAATATTAATGAAAAAACAAAACAAATTAATTTAGGCTAAAACAAAACTGAAACCAATGTTGGATCTCTCACAAAATAAAATGTTTGGGAAGTATTTGGATGACAAATGATTATAAAAATAGCCTAGTGTTTATTATAACGTAATGTTTTTAAACATTTTGTGACTGCATTATGTACATTTTTGAATTAAAATGTATATGTTTTCTCTCTCTCTCTCTCTCTCTCTATATATATATATATATATATATATATATATATATATATATATATATATATATACACACACACACACATACATATATATACATACATATACGTAACCTTTTTAAATATTTTGATAATTTACTGAAAATAAATAAATTACTTTTTAAACCGTTTAACTGATTATTAATCGGTCAAAATTAGCTGATACATTTTGCTGCATCATGCGCACTCAGAAACCGATGACTGAATGAATCAGCAGAGCTTGTACAAGCTTTTGTCATCGTTGAATCTTTCTCAGACGTTTTCAAATGTCGGAATTGGTTAGCGCATCTATCTGTGCATGATGGTGTCCAGTGACTCCGGTGAGCGGAGCTTCTCAAAGTTGGGAATAATCAAAGGAGAGCTGCGGTCCTCAGTTGGGCAGGAAAAATCCTTTAACGGATTTGGATATTAAAAGCATATTAGTATGTTATGTGTAAGCCAGGTTAAAGAGATGGGTCTTTAATCTAGATTTAAACTGCCAAGAGTTTGTCTGCCTCCCGAACAATGTTAGGTAGGTTATTCCAGAGTTTAGGCTCCAAATAGGAAAAGGATCTGCCGCCCGCAGATGATTTTGATATTCTAGGTATGTAGGTAACTTTTGTAAAAATATATTTTTTACATATTTGTTAAACCTGTCATTATGTCCTGACAGTAGAATATGAGACATAGTAATAAAATATAGATAATCTGTGAAAAAAAATCAAGCTCCTCTGGCTCTTCCCAGTGGTCCTATTGCCATTTGCAGTTACGGACCGCTCCCGGTAAGAATTCAACCAATCAGAGCTGGGGTCCGTAATTTTGTTTGTGTTCAAAATGTAGAAAAATGTATATAATAAGCGAGTACATCATGAATCCATTTTCCAAACCGTGTTTTTAGCTTGTCCTGAATCACTAGGGTGCACCTATATTAAGTGTTTATATTCTGACTATTTTAGATTGCTTCGGGGATACCACGGCGGAGTAACCCAGTACCTTTGTGATTCTTCATAGACATAAACAGAGAGAAGTAGTTCCAGCTACGATGTTCTTCCGCAAGACGCAAGCAGTTCTGTTTATTAACCACTAGAGCGTCAAAAGTTCCCTACCGCAGCTTTAATAAAACAACATGCATTTTTGTTATTCGTTACCTGTCCTTTAACTTACTGGGGAAAAACATTTGTCTGTAAACTGATTAAGAAATTGTTGCATGTTTAAACATGAAGCACTGTATAATTTCGTTCCCATTATTTTTGCCTAATTTGCCTAAAACAAGAAACGAATAAAATTAAACCTGCACAATTAAATCTTTGAAACTCTAAAAACGAATTAATAAAACGTCCTCACGATTAAACTCAAGTTCTCTAATTATAATCAACAAAATACACGATGTAAAAAAGCGCTTCATTAACTGACAACATAAGTGATTTTAAAGGGAGCCTTCTTTACTTGCTTTTAGTGCTGGGCGATACCATATGGCCTAAAAAATAAAAAATCAGATTTATAATTTATATCGATTTTAAAATGATATATAGTTCAAAACTTATAACTGGAACAAGATGATAAAAAAACAGTGATGTTATTACCTTAATGCTGGAAAGACCTTTATTTTATTTTATTATTATTTTTTATTATATATTATTTTTTTATTATTATTTATTTTTTGTTAATACTAGCCCATCAGCTGTGCAAATTTTGTTTGTAAGGAAAATTACAGTACATTTTTGTCAGTTATTTTATCTAAACAGATCGATTAATTTCTTCAAGATTTCAAAATCAAATAGCCTACTGATAATGTAGTAGCACTGTAAGATTACATTTGTTTGAATGCATTATTGCTAAAGCGATTGAGTGTGAATGTGCTTTATGTGTTTAAATTATGCTTTAACCCGAAAATAATCATTAAAAGAAACAGACAAACTCATATAGCCTTTACATGAACATGAATTCTTGCTGAATATCCAGTTATATTTCGGGCTGTTGGCATGAATTGTACTCGTGATGGAGGCTCCAGTCAGAATCACACGCTCCGCTCATCCTTTGTTCGGCGGTGTGTCTCTGTCAGACTCGCGGGGGAGGGTTGAGCCACTCTGAACTACGGGAGAACTGAGTGGTGCGTCAGTGGATGTTAAAAAGAAAACCGATTTTCATTCAAACAAACCGATGTAAATTACAAATTCGAGTTAATTGATAAAATCGATTTATCACCCAGCCCTAATAAAAAATGCAGATGTATTTAAATGCAAGTGTGTAAAATATGTGCAAGATTTGCACTGCACGTGTGATGGTAGATGTGCAGCTTTTATTCTTATTTATTTTATCTTCATTACAAATCTTGTTTGGTTTTATTTTGTAAAATTGCATGTAAAAAATTATTTTGGTTGTAATGCAAAATGTGAATTAATATTCATATGCAAGTATTTGTGCAAAAATTATTAATTCGCATTAATGACAGGGCACATTAATATTCAACATTCAACAATCTGTGAATGTTGCATTAAATAAAACTATAATAAAACATTTGTTTATTAATAATTAAAATGTCTCTTTTCACAATTATTAGGCTACTTCTGCATGTACTTTGTGGCAAACTTAATGCATGTGCTTGAGCGCGGAATATTTTAAGATTTGATTATGTTAATTTAATATAAACCTCTGATTAGTTGAATATAACAAATGACTAGAACTAGAAAAATCTTATGTGGGGACAGACCATTTTTTTGTCGTAACCAAAACAACAGTCCTATATAAACCGGTTCAGCAACTTTGAAAGCCTCATAAGACACTGTCCATATGAAAGAGCAATTCACACCTTTATCTCGACCCCACAAGCCACACATAACTAACCCCAAAAACCCAACCCCCTCCAGCTGAACAAAATTCGGTCTGTGTTTTGTCCGAGCGGCAACCTCTCGCTCTCTCTCGTGAAGCCAATAAGTATGGTGTAAGATCACTTTCAAAAAGATGTATGCACAACTTTAAGCATTCATATTCGTATTTTTAAACATTTGTGCGTAAATTAACTTAGTCACGCAAAATTACGTTTTCATACACGTGAGTCAATAAAATTACATTTGTGTTTTTATGTGAGTGTGACTCTAGAAGCTATGACTGTAAACATTCACGAGTACAACTCTGATTTCTACGACTACGAATTCTTCACTATGAACACAAATTCAAGTTTGTGGGTACGAGTAAAGAACAGTTGAAATGACGTCACTGCCGTCCCAGGGCAGGTAATCGAACCTCGATTCCATCTAACGCGCATGCGTCAAAGGTGAAAGATGGCTAACAACAGACCTGAGGCTGCCAACCTAGGCTCAGCATCACAGGTAAAATAAATAACGTGTTTATTCAACATTTTTTATACGATTTTACTATTTTGATAGCACTTTATAATGATATACATTTCTGCAACTCATAGACGTTATTGCTTTTGCTTGCAACCTATTTACTCGCTGTTAACTAGTGCTAGACGACGTTAGCGTTGATGAAGTGCTCTGTGTTAAAGTAACGTTATAGTTAGTGATGTTAGAACTAAACTGCTCTGTTATCATATGTTTAGCAATGTCGACCAAATCAGTAATGACAACTGAGCCAGATATATGAGTTAACGTCAACCAGCAAGTCATTGGAATGTCAATGAGCATAATGTGCTAATACAAACTTTTGACTCCGTGATTCAGTATCTGCTTTTTATTCACGACCAGAGTACCTGAACGATTGAGGGTAATAAAATAACGTTTAATTAACTTATTGATAAGCAATGCAACATTTGTTCAAAACCAGTCATTCAAGGTCATCAGTACATTCATGCATTCTATTAGCCAGACAGTCAGTTGCTTGAGACCAGCCGCAGGAGGTATGGACTGCACGGGTTCGGACGAGCTTGCTTTTTGGTCTAAATGTGGACCAAGACCCGGGCGTTGACAAGCCCTACTATGATTAATGTGTTTTGCAGGTGTTCTGTGTAATACTAAAAAATACCTATGGCTACAACATTTGGCATTTAGTTATTGTCTTTCTTATTACTCAGGGCCAATTAACAGACATCTTAAGCACAGCTCAAAACCTGGTGTTGCTGTTGAGAAACAGTGCACTGGCAAATGTCATGCCAGTCAGTCAGGGCAGTACAGGAGAAGCTGCTGTTGGACAGGGAGCACAGTCAGTGCCGACAGTGAGGCCTCAGCGCAATGACTCTGGACAGTCTGTGAAACAAGAAATGGCTCGGTAGGATACATGGGTCGTTTGTCTGCATTCATTTTGTAATTGCACACCCAGTGTAGGTACTTTTAGACAAACTAGGCCCCGATTCTAATGTAAGCAAAATATACATAACATAATCAGTCATTGAGAATGTAGATATATTTTAAGTTAGGTTGTTCTGTGTTGATGGATGATAACATATGAGAATAATAGTTTGCCATCTTATATGTTTAGGTCTTTTCCTGGATTTTTCCGAAAGGAGGCAAGAGGCAAAAAGCGTTTTGCACCATATACACCAACACAACCTGGGAAGAGCTTTTTGGTGAACTTTTTTCTTCTTGAAAAGCAACGTGAAAAAACACCAAATGGAGAAGAGGAACTGCAGCTTGTACTGGCTGGCCTTGGAAAACGTTCATTAACCCTTAATGAAAACATCACACATTCAGAGGTATGTAATCTTTAATTAACTTCCTTGCCTAAAGTAATATCTAAAGATTAAAAACACCCATCTTACAATTCATATTAATGCTTGATGTAATAAATATTAGTATGACCAAATAAAAATCATTTTAATACAGTTTTAATCCTGCTTCTGTCATTTTAGTTTTCAGATTTGCTTTTGAGCACATATCCAAGACTGGCAAATATCTGTGGAGGCTGGTTGCTGCACAAGTCCACAGGTATGTAGGCATATACACTGTATTAATGTCCATGGTTTCAAATTGTGTTTCAATGTACTCCCTAGATGAGTAATTGCTGTATATCCAGATTGGCTATATTTAGTATCTACAACTGTTCAATTTTAGGTGGGGGTGGGCAGCGGAGATTGGCTGTTATTCCTCCAGATTTAAATGGATATACCGGCCAGCAGCTAAAAGCAGTGAGCGGGAATGGAAAATACACAATGTACATTGCTCCTTTACAAGAAGAACTGGATACAATTCCTTTACCACCAGAAGCAAAGGAATTTGAGAAGATGCCCAAAGCTCAGTGTACAACCTGCAAGAAAATGGTTCCGCTTCAGATTCTTCCAGGACACATAAAGGAATGCAAAAAACAACTTGTAGATTTGTGCGATTCTGCTGAAGAAGTATGTTAAAGCTTGGTCTTTTAGGCATTATTTCAGGATTTATTGGATTGAAAAATTACATGTTTTTATTGTGTACTGCGCTGAAAAGTGTTGTTATTGTGTTTCATCCCCAGGAAAGCTGCAAGGAAGAAGATGAAGATGAATGCTCAGCTGCCCTTTGCTATGAGAAAAGCAAGGTAAGATACTTTTTGCTGTTATTTTTAAGTTTAATTTACAAATGCCATTTATCAGCACTCACAAATATATGTAAAAACAGCATTGTAACTTGTAATTGGTCTTTTCCAAGGTATTTTCTTTGCACCAATTGCAGGTCATGGTGTTATACATGTCACTTTGCTGGTGCTATAAATTTAGGCTCTACAAGTGTTGTTTAAGTTTCTTTAGCTTCGATATGTTTTCTTATATTTCAGGAGTAGTGTGATGCTTTATTCACATGCATTGTAAATTCATTTGTTAGACAGCTGAGTGTCCTGTGTGCGGAAATGCATTTCATCCTGAAATCATTGAGTTCCATGCAGCCAGTTGCGGATTACGGTAATGTTGGTTTCAGTGCTACTTTTTTATGTTGAATGTTGATTTGACAATAAATTAGATGTAAGGAGAGTTCCTGCCAAATTTTTACATTTTAAATGTAATTGTTTATTGTTAATTCAGGACAATCTGTTTACTTTGTGTGCAGAACTTCAGATGATGATGGCCATGAGTCAAGTGATCCAATCAGTACCTTTCAAAGGTAAAATTGTATATTAGGGAATTATGGTGGTGAATGATGTTATCTGAACAATAAACCTTTAAAGAGATACTGCAATATCAATTAGCTTTTTCCTGTTGAAAAGTGATGTTATGTGTGGTCATAGAGAAATCTAGTAATCCAGAAACATGGTATGTTTGTGATATTTTACCCGTTTGGACTTGCATTGAAGCCTCACCTCACTCCTGAGAACGTCACCAGTATAGGAGGATGTGCGAGTATTGTACCAGGCCTAACGGCCACCCTGAGAGACAGTAGCAACCACCTATGAAATCATAAAACCACTCATAGATTTAGTTGTGATTCAAATGTTCAATGTCTGTTTTTATTTATTTTTTTCAGTTCTGAGGATATCTTGAACTGGATCGGTTCTCAAGTTGATGAGACAAACACATTTTCCATCTGTGTGTCGCGAACTGATCTCTACAACAGAGGCATGCAACAGTGGCAACGGCAGAAGAAGACCTCACCCAAATGTAGACTTAAGGTCACATTCTTTGCCGAGGCAGGCATTGATAATGGTGCCCTTACCAAAGAATTCCTCACAGGTACAGGTGTATGTCCATATTTGTTAAATCAGACACATATATGTCAACAGGGGGCCTTTGGTGGTGCAATGGGCTCAAATGCTGATTGGATGAAAAAATGAACATTTGAAGAGACCTTTTGTATTTCATGTATTTGTTGTTTTCCAGAAATGCTGGTAGAAATAGAAAAAAGACTCTTTGTTGAAGGTCCAGATAAGAAAGGGAAGAATCCCGTTTACTGCCTTAACAGTTTGGACTGTAATTACTTCAGGTGTGTAATTAAGTTCTTTTTGCATGTTGTCTTTAAGCGTATTAATTGCAGTACTACTTTAGTTTATATGCAATTGTTTAATTATTCCATTTATTAGGACTGCAGGAGAAGTCATGGCAGCTAGTCTGGCACAAGGCGGACCTTGCCCTAACTTCCTGCGTGAATGGTGCTTCAGTTATCTCTGCTCTGGTGACTCTGACAGCATTCAAGTGTCTGCCAGTGATGTCACAGATTTGGAACTGTCACAGCTAATTGTAAAGGTAAGTCCAATTTTATCAGGGTCAATAATAGTATTAACTTCATTATGACATGGATTGCACAAATCTAATGAGTTGTTTGTTTGACCGTAGAGCACAATTATGCAATGAGAACAACTTTCACTTAACACCAATCGACTTTCAGATAAACACCGCCAATGATGACAACATCAGCGACCTGATTGGTGACATTGTGTCCTGCGGATACACTGGAATCGTGTCTGTGGATAAAAGGGACAGCATAATAAGGTATATTAACATTTTTGGTTTTCATTATGGCAAGGGAGTATTGTACAACAATTTGTGACTTGATTTGGATTTTTTTCTTGCAAAGCTATGTTGTGAAACCACTTTTAAATGTCACCAAATTATAATTTAACAATTATATATTTTTTCCTACAGTAAACAGTTTTACCACAAAAGTAGAATCTCCTGATGAAACACTTTTATATTGTCTATTAGAGCTGTTATACTTCACTCCACCATGAGACTCATCCCGATGCTCGACCAGCTCAGAAAAGGCCTGCAGCTCTATGAACTACCAAAGATCATGAATACCCATCAAGACCTTTGCCAACCACTGTTTGTTACAGGGGAAGATGATAAGGTACATTCTTGTCTCAGACACTCTTAGGCCAGACCTGATTTTGTGGTCAACTTAGAGAAGTCCCTGTACATATTGGGGCTTACAGTACCATGGGAGGTTGCCGTTGGGGAAGCATATGAATGGAAAAGCCAGAAGTACACAGAACTAGCAGCCGAGGCAGAACTGTACGGCTGGCATACTCGGGTGCTTCCTGCTGAGGTTGGATGTGGAGAGTTTGTAGTCATTTTAACAACCAGGCTCCTCAAGGATGTGGGTATTTGTTCCAAAAAAAGTGCAGATTCTTCATAGGGATTGTAACAACACGTCCTAGTAGCTCGACATGGGTTTCTGGTTGCTTTTAATTAAGCATTTATTTTTTCTGCAAGAATTACTATGTTGAATGCAGACTGAAATGTATTTTCTTCTTAAAGGTAGATGCAGTCTTCATTTTGGAGAACAGCCGCCCTGTCTTCAGTGAGATTGGTTCTGCCAAACACCGCATGGAAACAAATATCATGAACTTTTTCCAGGACTACCTTCAGGAAATTGAGGATTCTGGTGTGTTTTAGCCAATATTGAATAATATAGAAGTAGTAAGCTTTTCTTCTGCTGTCCTGCAGTAATTTTTATACAGCACAGTGGAAATGGCTAGCTACGAATTTACATACTCCAATAAATTCACAAGCCTTAATATATCTTTTGCAGAATCTTGATGTGAAATTTAATATTATGACCTCTAGAATAACACTGCTTCATGAAATTTTACAGACAGCCAGGGCTTTTAACACCCCCTGCTCCCAACCCAAAAAGGGGCTATGCTTAACATGTTAATCTGATTTAATTGAGGGATTGTATTAACTAATTGTATTAAGTTGAAAAACTATTAAAAAGATGCTGCCTTCCTTTAGTTATCCAGACTTACATTTAATCTCTTTTTTTTTTTAAGAACAAGATGGCCCAAGCAACAACAGTATTGCTCCAGAAAGTTTGACTGTTGGACGAATCATGCAGTGGCTCACCGGACAGGGACACAAGCCCCTTCTGCCTAGTGAAAAGAAGGACTTTGTCATAAATGTGAAATTCCACCATGACTGTGACACACAGCACACTGTTTGTTTTCCTATTGTCAGCGCCTGCAGTCGTACAGTCACATTTCCCTCAGCACACCTGAAAACATTCAGTGAATTCAAAAACATTATGACATTAGCAATATGCCATGGGCAAACTTTTGACAGGGTGTAACAAGTAACTGCATAAGTCAAAATAGGCATTGAATTGTTTGGTTTTATTGCCATTTTCTTTGCCATTTTCTTGTTTCTGTGAATAACTTTATTCATTGTTACAAAACCATTGTTTTGCTGTTATTAATGGTTCACTTTAAAACCAAAATGAATGAGGAGTTAGTTTTTTACCTCACTGTTACTCCCTTGATAAAATGAAGTAATATCACAGCAAGCCTTTTGTAACTGGCAGTCTGTTTGCAAATGTTCAACTTCATTCCATTAAATCTTTTGTAAGGACTGCTTATATCTTAGGTGTTTCTTTGTGTCACACATAGACTTTCAATGCACTGAACCATTGATATATAAATGTCTCTGCCAAATGATTCTGACGATGCAGAGGGATCGATCATGGACTGTACAGTTTCCATACTAGCTGGAGTCAGCGGGCACTCAATTTCTGGGACTTCAACTCCATAAGGTTCTTCAGGCACACCATCAAACATCTCCCAGTCAGTTCCAAACAGCTCCGTGTTCTGAAAATAATGTTATTTTGTATGAAACAACATTTAGAAATATTTGAAAACACTGCCAAGCACACATTGACGTACAAAGGCCTAGTGCAGTGACTAAAGGAAATGAAAATCAAAATTAAGCTCAGTTGACTGTCTAATTGTGTGCTTAAGTGAAGCAACACACTACTCTTACATACTTCTATATTATTATTCAATAACTTTCTTCAAGAGTTATTGACACCATTCAAAAACTTTAAATTTCAGCTTTTTATATAAGTCTAAATCGACACTTTCAGGTTGAAAACATTTGAACTGCATTTTGTTACTGCACTTTGAGAGATAGCTTCAACAAACCTGCAAATCTTCATCTGCGTCACAAGGGTTCTGCATGTGACCCATAACCCAGAGTTGGTTAGGGGTGAGTCCACCTTCAGATCGTAAGGGATGGTTGTCCCAGCCTTCTGTGAATGTGTGAAGGGTCTCTGCCAGACGCGGAAGGAACACATAATGGGCACAAAACAGATGGACAGCATCTGACAAATCCAATAGGCCATCTTCTTCTAGACTGTGAAGAACTTCATAGTACAGATGAGTGACAGAGGTCCAGACATCTCGCCATAGGCGTTCAATCCTAAATAAGAAATAACAGGCCTTATTCAACTCAAAAGTAATCATTCACATAGTCTTACTTAAAATACTTTACAACAATGATTTAACATTCTCACTATGAATATACTGTAGATTATGTAAATTATCATTTTAACCTTTGGTTGTGTACGCTTCGCCCAGCGATGAAGCTCCCTCTTCCGGTGCCTTTAACACTGAACATGGTTTCAGCAATTGCGACATTTTCAACGCCTTCATCTCCCCTGACCCTGGAAAATGAATAGGGGAAATGCTCAGTTATAATTATCATTTATCACAACAGAATATTCCATTGAACATTACTGAAATGATCAACAAGAGCATAGAAACAGTAGCACAAGATATCACTATTTACCTGGAAGGCCAGCCAAAGTTTTCCACTGCCTTGAGGAAAAATGAAAGGGCAGTGTTTGAGCAGTTATTTGTTGCTGGTTCCAGATACAGTATCTATACAGACAACAGAGTTTCATATAGTGAATCTGCAAACGTTTAAATATACTCACATTGCCTACTGCATACACAATAATGACTTAGGTTAAAGTATATTACCAAATGTAATGCACCAAAAATTTGCTCATTAAACGTGACTTTTGCTGTGCACATGGATAAATGCACAATATTAAACTGCATGTAATCAACTACTGTTGTCCTTTATTTTGATATTTTTACTTTTCATCTGACCCAACTGTCTTGTTTTTCTTAATGTCTTAATTCAATGGAGAAACGAAAAAATGAATTTGCAAAAACCAAAATCAGACAGTTATTTGAATTTGGTTTTGTCATTATACGTTTTGGATTCAAAAATGAAAAAAAATAAATAAATAAATAATAATAATAATAATACAGACGGACCCATATGCAGTCTATCAACAGTGAATACATGAACACAAACATATACAGGAAGAATAAAGCACTATAATAAAAGCAGTAAAAGAAAAAAAAAAAGTGATGCACCTTTCTTGAGTAACCATCTATTGCTCCAAATATGACGATGTTGTACCTTGAAATTAAAAGGATGAGATGACAATGAGCAGTCAATGAAAAGAGCTGCATTAACTCAACACCCATAATAAAGTACATAAATAAATGAATATCTTACCTTATGAGCTTATGGTTAGTGTCCACGTGCACTAATGACAAAGGCCGCTGTACGAAGTATGTCCTCCTGACGATGCAACCCAGCTGTGTCATTCTTTCCAAAATTCCTGGAGGGTCAACTCTGTGCATGGACTCCTTGATGCGATTCCACTGAACTCTATGTCCATTTGATTGGAGACAACCTTTAACCATTCTGTATCCTGCGTTTGGGATCCTGGTTTTTATGGAGATGACAGCATCATCCAGTTCACTGTCAGATAAACTGCTGTATGTAAGTCTTGTGGACAACCTGAGTTCATGCATACGCCGGAAAATTGTACTTTGGCTGACACCCAGCAGGTTGGCGATACAAGACACTGGTAAGGGCATGTCAATGAGCCGGGACAGCAGCTCCTCAGAAAAACAAAATTTTGGTCGGCCGCGTCCTCCTTCTCTAATAAAAACACAAGGACTCTCTTGGGAAAGAGCTGCGTGGATCATTCTTTGAAGGGATAAAGACACTCCACAATTTCAGCTGGGATGTTTAAAATGCTAGATGCAGATGTCAGAATAAAGGCTTCGTGATTTACAACGTACTGGAAGTAGTCCAAATTAAAGTATGGTTGACTTAACGTGTCAGTGATCCTTGATTCCAGACGCTGCAGTAACTGAGTAGCCAGTGGTCCCTGTAAATGCCAAAATACATATTAGATGCAATACATGGTACCGTTACCTTAGCCGTACCAATTCAACATTATGTAACGTTAGGCTAAATAGACATTCAAAACATTACAACTGAAGTATGTTTGCAAACTAATAGGCTTAACTAAGTTAACGTTATCATTATTTTGCAAGCTAAAGCAATTACTTCGTCTGTTCATTACTGATTTGGTCGACATTGCTAAACATATGATAACAGAGCAGTTTAGTTCTAACATCACTAACTATAACGTTACTTTAACACAGAGCACTTCATCAACGCTAACGTCGTCTAGCACTAGTTAACAGCGAGTAAATAGGTTGCAAGCAAAAGCAATAACGTCTATGAGTTGCAGAAATGTATATCATTATAAAGTGCTATCAAAATAGTAAAATCGTATAAAAAATGTTGAATAAACACGTTATTTATTTTACCTGTGATGCTGAGCCTAGGCTAGCAGCCTCAGGTCTGTTGTTAGCCATCTTTCACCTTTGACGCATGCGCGTTAGATGGAATCGAGGTTCGATTACCTGCCCTGTGATGGCAGTGACGTCATTTCAACTGTTCTTTACTCGTACCCACAAACTTGAATTTGTGTTCATAGTGAAGAATTCGTAGTCGTAGAAATCAGAGTTGTACTCGTGAATGTTTACAGTCATAGCTTCTAGAGTCACACTCACATAAAAACACAAATGTAATTTTATTGACTCATGTGTATGAAAACGTAATTTTGCGTGACTAAGTTAATTTACGCACAAATGTTTAAAAATACGAATATGAATGCTTAAAGTTGTGCATACATGTTTTTGAAAGTGATCTTACACCATACAGGTCCTTTTCCTATTTGGCGCCTAAACTCTGGAATAACCTACCTAACATTGTTCGGGAGGCAGACACACTCTTGCAGTTTAAATCTAGATTAAAGACCCATCTTTTTAACCTGGCATACACATAACATACTAATATGGTTTTAATTTTCACATCTGTTAAAGGATTTTCAGGATGCGTTAATTAGGTAAACCGGAACCGGGAACACTTCCCATAACACCCGATGTACTTGCTACATCATTAGAAGAATGGCATCTACGCTAATATTTGTCTGTTTCTCTCTTGTTCCGAGGTCACCGTGGCCACCAGATCCAGTCTGTGTCCAGATCAGAGGGTCACTGCAGTCACCCGGATCCAGTACGTATCCAGACCAGATGGTGGATCAGCACCTAGAAAGGACCTCTACTGCCCTGAAAGACAGCGGAGACCAGGACAACTAGAGCCCCAGATACAGATCCCCTGTAAAGACCTTGTCTCAGAGGAGCACCAGGACAAGACCACAGGAAACAGATGATTCTTCTGCACAATCTGACTTTGCTGCAGCCTGGAATTGAACTACTGGTTTCGTCTGTTCAGAGGAGAACTGATCCCCCAACTGAGCCTGGTTTCTCCCAAGGTTTTTTTCTCCATTCTGTCACCGATGGAGTTTCGGTTCCTTGCCGCTGTCGCCTCTGGCTTGCTTAGTTGGGGACACTTCATCTACAGTGATATCATTGACTTGATTGCAAATAAATGCACAGACACTATTTAACTGAACAGAGATTACATCACTGAATTCAATGATGAACTGCCTTTAACTATCATTTTGCATTATTGACACACTGTTTTCCTAATGAATGTTGTTCAGTTGCTTTGACGCAATGTATTTTGTTTAAAGCGCTGTATAAATAAAGGTGACTTGACTTCCTTCAGTCGATTATTCACTGACTTGTAGGAGGCTGGACTTTAAAGGAACTGTCAGTCATCTGGGTGTAAAATCTGGTTTGTTTTGTGTGAGCAAATCCTTAGCATATAGCTGACAAAATCATCAGTCATAAAAATATTTTAAATAATACAATATATACTTGAGGTATGTAATTGTTTCATATAGTCTTAATGATGGCTCTGATCTGGTTCAAGGAACGAAAACTAAAACCGGAAGCAAACAAAATTGACAGGAAAAGAACCAGAAACAGAAACAAAATCTAATTTTAGTTCCAAACAGAATCAAACATTTTAAATGGCCATTAACTGGTTAATAATGTAATTTTATCATTCCATTTAATATTTGAAATTTGCTGTCAACCAATCACAAATTCCAGTAGTAGCCTAAGGCATATGCAAATGTGATCCTGAAGCCAACGAGTGAAATGTCCGCTCGGCTGTGAACTCATCCCAAGGCTTTCCTGCCCAACTGAGGACCGCAGCTCTCCTTTGATTATTCCCAACTTTGAGAAGCTCCGCTCGCCGGAGTCACTGGACACCATCATGCACAGATAGATGGGCTAACCAATTCTGACATTTGAAAACGTCTGAGAAAGATTCAACGATGCCAAAAGCTCATACAATCTCTGCTGATTCGTTCAGTCACCCGTTTCTGAGTGTGCATGATGCAGCAAAATGTATCAGCTAATTTTGACCGATTAATAATCAGTTAAACGGTTTAAAAAGTAATTTATTTATTTTCAGTAAATTAACAAAATATTTAAAAAGGTTTGCTGCATGGTTAAAATAAGTTACGTATATGTATGTATATATATATATATATATATATATATATATATATATATATAGAGAGAGAGAGAGAGAGAGAGAGAGAGAGAAAACATATATACTTTTTAATAAAAACATATACATAATGTAGTCACAAAATGTTTAAAAACATTAGGTTATTATAAACACTAGGCTATTTTTATAATCATTTGTCATCCAAATACATCCTAAATACGGAAACATTTGATTTTGTGAGAGATCCAACATTGGTTTCAGTTTTGTTTTAGCCTAAATTAATTATTTTTGGTTTTTCGTTAATATTGCTATAGCTTCTTATATTTTTTAATTTTGTTATTTTCTACATACTTTTAATTGAAATGATTTGTTGTGGAGTGAGGGGAACTAAAATGGCCTAGAGGAGCTTCTCAAATTTCCCAGAAGCTGAACAGTTTTCATTTGCTATATTAACCTCAAAAAAATTATTAGAATGAAATTTGGAGTCCAACTTTCGGACGCATATACAGCGTTACTTATACAGTAGTCTAACTATTATTCTATATTCTTTGCACTGTGACGTTTCTGACTAGGGATGTTAATTTCAGTTATTTTTCCTAACCGACGCTCCTTAACCGATTATTAACTGTTTACAGACAAGATTATTTTAAGTAATGATAATTGAAAGTACTAACACTATATAATAAATAACATTTTAGCATCCAGATATGTCGGGAACATGGAAACATTTGGATTTGTGCCGAATGAGGTATCAGCTTCACCTTAGATTACCATATTTTTCGGACTATAAATCGCACCTGAGAACAATTCGCATCAGTCCAAAAATACGTCATGATGAGGAAAAAAACATATATAATATATAACATAACATATATATAACATATATCGCATTTATTTAGAACCAAGAGAAAACATGACCGTCATCAGCCGCAAGAGGGCGCTCTATGCTGCTCAGTGTAGGATATAGGTGCACTGAGCACAGTGAGCAGCATAGAGCGCCCTCTCGCGGCTGTAGACCGTAATGTTTTCTCTTGGTTCATTTCTCTCAGTTCATGTCAAATTAATTTTGATAAATAAGTCGCACCTGACTATAAATTGCAGGACCAGCCAAACTATGAAAAAAGTGTGACTTATAGTCCAGAAAATACGGTAATCTGGTTTTGGATTAACGTTTTCATAGCCTAAACTTTAGAGGATTTGTTTTGGAGAGAAACTAATAACTGTTTTTATAATGTTTGTAAACATTTTGCTTTAGACAACAGGCATTTGAGCCTTCATTATTTCGGAAATTAATAGGGCTTTTAACATGCGATGTGAGCCCCAACTTAACTTTTTCTTTTTTTTTTTTACAATGCAGCAAACATTTTTAAATATCTTAAAAATACTTTGATGTCTTTAGAGTGTTGATAGATTTTTTATTTTTTAAGTAGCTTACATTTTGCCAAAATCTAGAGAAGATGATGCTGTATTGCCTGTGACTAAGCGTTAGATCTATTTTTTTATTTTTGTTTTGAGTAAGGAAAACGCTATTCTTATATTATTAGGCCCTATTGTATCTGTATGTTTTATTCTTCTTCTTCTTCTTCTCCAATGGGGGTCTATGGCAGCCCTATGAAGGGAACATGGGAAAATGATGAAATTTGTAGACATGGCCATTATTAGTAACTTTGGGGTCTCTAGGCCCAACTCTATAGCGCCACCAGCAGTCCAAAAATTCAAAATTCAAACGTTAATAACTCTTGAACCACTAATTCTATGAAAATAAAACTTAGTACATCTATTTTGTCTCTTCATGGAGATTCCATTCCATACCTTACATTATGACTCCGCCCATTACAGTAGCGGCCATTTTGAAAAGTACAGTATTCCGTCTAAACGCTACTCCTTCAAAATTGATCCAATTCTTCTGAAATTTGGCTCAGATGATCTTTGGACTGAGCCGCATAGAAATATGCATAGAAAACTGAATAGATTTTTGATATTCATCTTTGTTCAAAAATTATTAAATTGTGAACTTAATGAAGTTGACCTAAAATCGGTTGAGATGCTGTATCTCAACCAAACTTTGATGAATCGAAACCAAACTTGATACACTTCATCTACACCATGATTTGAGAGTCCAAGTTGGGAACAGCGCCACCTATGGGTGTTGAGATACCAAAAATGCACTTTTTTGCTTATAACTTCTGAACAATTCATCAGAAAATTATTATCTTGGTGTCTAAGGATTCTTTAGATAATTTCGAATCTGTGGATGTCAATTTTGTCAAGACCACCTGGACCACCCGTCCGCCATTTTGAATTTTGTCATAAATTGCTATATCTTTTGAACTACTTGACAAATCTTCACAAACATCGGTAGGCATCATCAACACAATGTCCCAAAGGTACCCCAGAAGTTTGAAGACAGCGTTACCTAGTGTTCAAGAGATATAACGATTCTTAGAAAACCCTTATAACTTTTGAAATCGTTGATCATTTTTTCTTATTTTTATGTCATTTTGTTCCTTTGGTTATGCTGAATCTGATGATGTCTCATTTGTCATTTTCCAACATGGCGTCTGTCCGCCATATTGAATTGAATGAAAAAGTTGTTTTTTTCGCTACTCCTCCCTGAAATCTTGTTCAGATTTTTGATATTCATTCCCGTTCCCGACATGTACAGCTCCGAAGTTGACCGTGTCTGTGCTAATTGATTTATGTAGGTTAGCTTAGCATGCTAATTAGCTAACATGCTAACACGTTTCTATTCACTCTAATTTAGTCTCTTTAGCTATCTGATTAACTTTGAGCAATGTTAGCATTTTTTAGCTTAGCATGCTTATCTGGCTAAAATGCTACTTCAGGCTTTTGAGAGATCATTCTCACACCTTAACCTCTCTTCTGTGGCTTTTCAAATGTGTGTCAACTAATGTGGCGCACTTGACTACGGCACTGGTCCCAAACTCGAGAGGTCGTGGGCTTGAATCCAGGGTGGTTTGTGTTGCTTCTGTTCCAGACACTGGAATTTCTGTGTGTCTTGAATCAGAAATGGTCCTTCTCATCTGATCTTCTAAATTTTGAACTTCTCTTCTTCTGAAATTAGCTGTTTTTTAATGTACCTCACTTTTCTGCTGTACTTGCTCTGCACTACACTTAATGAATATCCTTGTTTAGCATGCAAGTCAGTGCTTGCTCTGTGTTCCTTTTTATATTAAAACAGATCTTCATTATAGTGACTGTGCTGTATGTGAATTCCACTTTCACATTTAAGGGCCTGATGTGGCCCTTCTCATTCTCATACTGTATTCTTTGGCTGCCTCTGACCTCTGGAACCCTTTACTCCATAGTATATAAAGAAAAAAGGTAAAATAGGCTTTTCAGCACTAGCGTCATCTATATCATATGTAACAATATAACACCTTCAGTATTTCACTTTTTTTATATATACTGTATAGCAGGATCATTACTAGGATTTAAGAGCCTTCAATAATATTAGTCCCACACCCAGCCCAAGGTAATAAAAAAAAAAACTGTATGGCACATTTACTCCAAATAAACATGGAGTTAAGCTAACAAGCCACCAACTTTAATTTACCAAAAAATAAATAAATAAGAACCCAGAGTCTCTGAAGGCATAACAGCATAAGTATTAATAGCTGTACCATTTTTTTGTGGCTTCGTTTAAGTGCAACGGTTAAAGATGCTCTTTATTAAAAAGAAAGTTTCAAACCTACATTTAAGTTTAACAAGTGATTGTGAACTTCAGTCACGAGAAGTCAAACTTAGGAAATGGAACTCAAACAGGCTTTATTAAAGCAGTATTTAAAGCATAGATCACGGGGTAGAAGAAAATTAAAAAGCATAGTGAAACAACTCAACAGCTCCCCTTAACCCCCCCCCCCCCCCCCAACCAAAAAAAAAAACATCCCTGAAAGACGACTTAAATTATTTTTCTTCAAAGAAAAGAAAATCAAACCCTTCTGATTCTGCATCAGACACAATTTTGTCCATTGTTGCATTTGGACCAGGGGATGCACAGCTACTTGGACCAGGGAAGGCGGCAGTACTTTCACTAACGTCAACAAACTCTGCCTTTACAAGTACACGGCCCATCATTTGGACCCTAAGCCGGTCATGACTTAAGACTTTGGTTGCCAGGTCATCGGTTGTATCTCTGAATTTTTCAGACAAATTTAAGACCTCACGGAGATGGACATCATCCATTATGATCTTCTTGTGAACTCCATTTACCTCAATTGATACATGGCCATTTAAATTTGACTTGCATTTTGTAAAACGACAACAATTGTCACATTTAATGCAACGATTGATACATGGCCATTTAAATTTGACTTGCATTTTGTAAAACGACAACAATTGTCACATTTAATGCAACGATTCATAAGAGTGGTTGTGTTTACTGCATCCATTTTGTGCAGTTTTGGACATAAGTGACTAACTTTGATTTCAGTGTCAACTATGTCTCCCTCAATGGTGATAATGGCATGTTCATCGCTCTGAAAGCAGTTAAACCAAGTCAGGCAGAACCTTGATCTCAGTCTGCAAAGTGGTCGACACGTTCTGTAACTCGTACCACTTTCCAACATCAACCTGGCTATCACCCCACACGCTTAAAGTCCTGCTGGAAGTCTTGTCAGCTACTTGATAGGTCTTCCTCATTACTTGCTTGTGACTTCGAGTCAGGGTCTGCTTCTCAAAGCAGAGAGAGTATCTTGACTTGGATAGTCACCTGTGACAATTAAAACAGTTTCAAATGCTCATTCCTTAACACAGACCTCAGTAAATTCAGAAATAAACCTCATATCCCCTACTTTAACTAACATCTGCAAACTTTCAACTTTTCAGCAAGAAAAAAAAAAAAAGTAAAATTTACCCTCTGATAATCCTTGGTTTCACTAGTGTCTCTCAGACCATCATCAAAAGCAAATGACAACTGTTGGATGATTGAAATCTTGCTGTAGCTGTTAACAATTATATCGTCTTTTCCTGAATGTTGAAACGATGGCTTCAATGTGATTCCAGTTAGTTTCACAGGACTCCTGTAAGTAGAAAAAAAAACTCAAGTTGCAATTTAACTTGACAACCATTATGGATGAATAAATTCTACAGTAACACTTTAAAGTCTGTCATGTCAGAGACAATGTTAATGCTAATTCTTGACAAATTAGAACTGCTATGCTGCTGAAGAACAGGTATCCATTAGTTACAGCCAAAACATACACATACTACTGGGAGCAAGAATGACATCCTGTGGTCTTAAAACAGCATGTATTAGTATGCACTAGTGTTCCTGTGGCTCAAGTGGTAGAACATTGCGTTAACAGCACAAGGTTGTGGGTTCGATTCCAAGGTAACACATGTTGGGTTAAAAAAAAAATAATAATTACCTGAATGCACTGTAAGTTGTGTTGGATAAGTCTGCTAAATGCATACTTTTTTAAATGTATTACTCCCAACATATCACTTATTCTTTCCATTCAGGTTTAATGAGAAACCTTAAAGAATTGTCACTTGCCTGTCTTTCTCCACACACTCAAAGACATTGTGGTGCTGTATATCAAACACCACCACACGAGTGTTGCAGTCCACTCCTGCAGTAAAGCATTAAAAAAATTACTTTAGTACAATGAACAAAATAAAGATCTTAACATGACAACTAGATTACAAACAAGGCATCAAACAATGCATACTATTCAAAAAGCAGCAAACTGCGTACAAACGTGGATGGTTTGACAAAAGAATCCAAGATGTGCTCACAAGCAACAAGAGCAAGAATGATGCACAGACACACGATGCACTTTTCAAAGAAGCCTAAATAACTCCATTAGCTGGCTCAGGTGGGTTAAAAGGCTGTGGCCCTATAGAGAACAAAGCATTCCTGAATTAAAGAGTAGTCTAAGAGAGAATGAGAATAGTCTAAGGGTTTTTTATTCATTTACATACAACTTTTGACCCCTGTGTAGATTAAAATATTTTGTAAATATAATTTAACATTACCTGACCAGATGCCTGTCTCACACAACCACACCAAACAATAGTAGATTCAATCCTGTCCTCTATTTAAAGCTCTCATGCTTTGTAGGAACAACCAATCAGTCATGACTGATTAGCTCACTGACCAACTGTCTTAATGATCAACATGTGTTCTACTTTTAAAACAGTGCATTGATTTAATTCCATGAAAGAACAGTGATTAACACATCAGGTATGAATTTTCTAATGAGGGATCTATGCACGTTTTAATGAATCTCTGTTACATCCTTTTGGGTCTATATGACCCCAATTGACTTTTCTTTAGTTAAAAAAAATCTCAGTGGAATTAAAATTAAATCTATGCACAAACACACTTACAAAAAAACTCGGGCTTGAAACGGTTGCTCTAAAGGTGTGTTAAAAAAACAAAACTAACACTCATGGCCTTTGGGGTCAGATGGACAACACTGAAAATGAATGGGAATTGTTTTGTGTTTTTTTTTGTAAAAAAATAAAAAAAATAAAATAAAAAAAACCTATCCAGCATATATACTGCAATTCTACATTTAACTCATGATCTGGTCCTAGAGCAAAGTGGTATAGTTGACGAATTGTGTGCTGAATAGGTAAAAAAGTAATTTAAATCTCCAAAATACAGCATTAATGTATAGATGAGAACTATATATATATATATATATATATATATATATATATATATATATATATATATATATATATATATATATATAGTTTATTATTAAAAATTCCAAAAAAAAAAATTCCAACCACTCTATAAACTGTGGGGTCATATAGACCCTGAATGAACCAAGTGTAAACAGGAAACTAAGGAAATATGAGGGTTTTAAATTAGAACCTGAAATAAAAACTTTGCATCTGTTGATTCCTTGGCTTATGCCTAATCTATGTTTGGAACAGCAAATGCTTTGTGAAGTTTGTTGTTAAATTGACAGTTATGAACAAAAATATGCATATGTATTGAGTGGGTCAGCTAATGCCATTGTATAGTTTAGGAAAGCATTTCATTTTTGTCTGTTTCATGGAGAACATCACTGGTAAAAAATAAAATAAATTGTAACCTGCTTTTAAGCTTTAAGTTTCTCAAAAAGTAAAATGAGATCACCATTTCGGTCTTACAGGATGATTTAATTATGTTGTGTACAGTAAATAAACTAACAATTTTATCCCCAAATTCAGGTTTAAAAATGGTACACCAAATCAATAACTAATAAAAAGAAAATAACTAATATGTTTTTATCCATTATCATGTATTCTCCATGTGTGATAAAGTGTGATATAAATTGTGCTAGCAAATGAGGTCCATTAAAAAAAAATTATACAGTACAGACCAAAAGTTTGGACACACCTTCTCATTCAAAGAGTTTTCTTTATTTTCATGAATATGAAAATTGTAGAGTCACACTGAAGGCATCAAGGGCTATTTGACCAAGAAGGAGAGTGATGGGGTGCTGCACCAGATGACCTGGCCTCCACAGTCACTGGACCTGAACCCAATCCAGATGGTTTAGGGGTGAGCTGGACCGCAGACAGAAGGCAAAAGGGCCAACAAGTGCTAAGCATCTATTGGGAACTCCTTCAAGACTGTTGGAAGACCATTTACGGGGAGTCGTGGCCTAATGGTTAGAGAGTCGGACTCCCAATCAAAGGGTTGTGGGTTCTAGTCTCGGGCCGGATGAAATTGTGGGGGGGGGAGTGCATGAACAGCTCTCTCTCCACCTTCAATACCACGACTTAGGTGCCCTTGAGCAAGGCATCGAATCCCCAACTGCTCCCCGGGCGCCGCAGCATAAATGGCTGCCCACTGCTACAGGTGTGTGCTCACAGTGTGTGTGTGTGTGTGTGTTCACTGCTCTGTGTGTGTGCACTTCGGATGGGTTAAATGCAGAGCACAAATTCTGAGTATGGGTCACCATACTTGGCTGAATGTCATATCACTAATAGTCACTAATAGTCACTAATTTCAGGTGACTAGCTCTTGAAGCTCATCAAGAGAAAGCCAAGAGTGTGCAAAGCAGTAATCAAAGCAAATGGTGGCTACTTTGAAGAACCTACAATATGATGTATGTTTATGTTAATATGTTTCACACTTTTTTTATGTATATAATTCCAGATATAATTCCACATGTGTTAATTCATAGTTTTGATGCCTTCAGTGTGAATCTACAATTTTCGTGACTATGAAAATTAAGACAACTCTTTGAATGAGAAGGTGTATCCAAACTTTTGGTCTGTACTGTGTGTATATATAAAAAAAGAAAAAAAAAAAAGAAAAAAAACTTCTGTGGGGAACAAAATTAACATTCTACTTAAAACTTTTAATGTCAATCAGTAAACAAACAGGACACTGAAGTAAACAGAAGTGAAATTTGCTGTACATAGTCTATACTGTATATAAAATCAAGCCATCCATCCAATATTTAATATATAATTGTAACTTATATATTATTCATTTGTATAATAATGTCGACTATTGACTGTCTGCATCAGTTTAGGAACATTTTCTGAATTGATACTCGACAATGGTATAGTCTTCACTTTAAGTAAGAGAAACAGAAAATCAAGAAATTAAAGTAATCAAATTAGTATTCTTAAAAGGATACTATATTCTACCTTTTTATCAGTTGTGTCCTTTATACAAACAGTTAATAAAGTGGAGAATCATATAAATGAGGACGTTTCAAGTGTAGCATATTGCAGAAATCTGAAAAAAAAAAAATCATGGAACATGAATTGCTCTATTAAGGGTTTACAACATAAAAACATAGGTCTGTGTACTCACCTTTTCAGTGTAGTGGACAGTAGATATTGAGTTGTGCTGCACAAAACTGAAATAATATGGTTATTGCTTCAATTACAGCTTAAAGGTGCAGTAGGGAACTTTTAGAAAACGTCGACTTCGCCTGAAATTTTGAACAATCACAGCTTACAGGTCACTCCCCCTCGCTCTCTGCTGTGCTAAAGCCCTCCCTCCACAGCTCCTCCCCCACATCGGAGCCTGCCGTGAACGCGCGGGCTAGTAAACAATGCAGGGTCACTGATGACGGTGGATTAACGGATATGGCACATTCACAGGTAGGGACGAAACATCAACAATATGCTTTACATTGACTACAAACATGGTCCTCCAAACATTACGTATTTTGTAAAACATTTATTTAAGTAATAAATAGCTAGTAAGATAATATAATGGTAATTGACGTTACAGTATGCAAGTAATTATTCTATCGATATGTAATGCTAAATAAGGTTTGCAAGTAAATTATTTCAGCAACATGACAAGCCAGTTAATTAAAAGGTTTCAATTGTTGCTTTGCACAGTGCGTGACATTTTACTTGTATGTTATGCGGCTAGAGTTTTGACACCGAGTCAATGGGGTCCAACGAGGAATTGACAGCCACAGCGAGTTCGACGAGTCAGCGGGTGGGGAGGAGAGGAAACCGTGGTGTGCGCGGAGCATCAGGCAGGGGACGTGGGAGACGGGGCAGAGGTCGTCGAGTGGGTCAAACTCCCGAGCACCTCAGCAGAGAGGACATGGAGCGTGTGGAAAATTTAAGATTTGAGAGGATTGCTTATGAACGTGTAAGTTAGCTCAGTTATAAATGTTTTCCCTTTGCACATCATAATGTATAATATTGTAACATTTTATTTGGTTTATATAATATTGATATATGTAGTGTAATGTTAGCCGTTTATCTGTAGATAATGAGAATTTTGTCTGTTATCACTAGGAGCAAATTCAACAATTGAATTTACAACAGACACAACAAGTGTTGCAGGAATGTTTGGCACGGGATCCAAGCCTAATCTTGGATGTCCTCACCCATTTGGGACCTGCTTCTCCTCCAACATTACCTCCTGTCCCCGGGCAACTATCATGGTGCATCTGTCAGAGATGCAGAGAAAAGCCCAATGTGGTGGAGAGGAAGTGCTGTCTTCAACAGCCACCTTTTTGCATTTCTACTCTACCACACATGGAGGCATGCATTCTGCAGGCGGGAGTCCTGCGTCTGACCTGCGTGCTGTAGTATGACCTTCCAAATGAAGGTGAAGACATCAGGCAATTTAAACATGCTGCAAATAGACAGTTTGTGGCTTGGCAGTGTGGGACTCTGGGTCCTGGTCTCAGAGTGGTTATCCCAAGGGCAATCCAGGACTGCTTTCCATATCCTCATGGACAATACAGGGGATTTATTCCGAGGAGGGTGTGATGTGGTGTGCTTTTTAAAATTTTAAAGCTTTCTTGTTATTTAAAAATTTTGATTATTTAAAACAATATTTATATTACAAGTTTTGTAAATATTTTTCAATAAATGGTTTAAAATTGAATTATGTAATTGGTCATTTGTGTTAACAAAATCAACACTTTACCATAGTACATAACTGACTTATCTTTTGGATCAGTTTAAAACACTAACTTTCAATAGGATTGATGAGAATCACTGGGTCAATACTAGTCATGCAATGTCGAGGAAGCTCACTAAGCCAAGGAATAACAACATCTTAGAAATATTATCCTTTATTTTGCATATTGGTAAAAAAAAAGTAAGTACTCCTGCACAATAAAATACGTTAACATTTAGATTTTTGCTGAAAGATGATTTCTTCACGTGCCACTATTTCTGGGGCAATGTCTGACCTGTTGAAGGAGCATAAAGAATTGGATGTGTCAGACATTTTAATTGACAAATGATTACAACCAGAGGTAGAAGAAAACACGTGCATGTTTGAAAATAATCCTAATTAAAAAAAAATAGAGGCACTTCTTACCCTGGCCCCTGCTGACTTGGGTTTCCAATAGCTCCTGTGTGGTGGGACAGCACACCATGCTGACGTGGGTCATTTGGTCTCATGGTTATTAGTGGAGGGAGTCCACGTCCTGATGACACCCATTTCCTTACAATTTCCCTCGGAATTTCTGGGATGTAACGGGAGTCCTTTTCCTCTTTTATGGCATACAAACTCCACTTTCTGGACATCTTCTTATAGAGTTTACGATATCTGAAATTAGATAATTGAAAGACAATGAAAACAAATTAAAATATTTATATTCTATATCTTGTTTTATATGTTAAAGTAATGATAAGCATTATAAATATTAACTTGACCCCCCCACACACACACACTTTGCTGTAGTGATGTGAGTCTATTAGTATTCCAAAATACAAATGCTAATCAATAGAAGCAGGCTAGAATTCTGTTCACGATAGTAACTCCAGATTATGTTTTGACAGTTCATGGTGATTACAATGCAGACATCTGTAATACAATGCACTTTTCAATGTGCATTTACAACCTAACACTCTTGGTAAGACATTATGCATAGTACATACTCTATGGAGCCATCAGTCTTTCTCTTGGGTGGTCTGTGAAAATGGTTGTTGTAATCCAGGCCAGCCAGTAAGATTCGGGCTGAAACTAAAGCGCTTGCTGGCTTACATTAAGATATGATTATGAAAAGACTCCAGCTCAGCGGTTGACCTACAAATTAAGTGAGAAGTTTAAAATTATATAATGTTTTTCACAATAGTAATATATATAAAATTAATGAATATTTTTTACAGGCGACATGACAAGAAAATGAATAAGGATAATCATACCTAAAGTGCAAGTACGTGTGTACGTCCTTTAGCCAGCGTTCATTGAGAATGATTTCTGATAAAGCCTGATGGGCCACGGACCCCTTCTCTATCCAGCCCTTGTCTCTGTGCTCCTCCAAGGGACCATGCTGACAGGCATCCAGTGACCACTCGTGCTCTCCCGTGACATGGTGAAGAAGGCCAATCCACATTATTTTCAGAATAATTAAACATACACTTTGTATAGTAGTTGCCTTTTATCCATCATGTTTCACTGTTAGCGGATTTTTATTAATTTGATAACTGTAAAACATTTCTCATGTAGTAATGAACAATATCAAGTTCTACACAAAACTGCTTTTTATCTCACATCTCAACAACACCAGAGTGTTGAAGTATTATTAAAGAAAATTGCATATAGTATATTTGGGTGAGTAATAGTATTACTCCCAAAAGTCATCATAGTTTTCAGCCATCTTTCAGCAGAACCAGAAATGATTGCAAACATCCTTGATCCACTGCAGAAGAATGGAACAACCCCTTTGCTGCCCTGCCTAAATATACACAAAATAATAAAATGAACAAATACAAATATAGGAAAAAAATGTACAAGTTTGACCATAGTGAAGTACATTTTTATATATTAAAATACTTAAAGCAAGTATCTTCTTGCCCAAGTTTTTGGAACCATGCCACATGTCCAGAGTGTGCAGCACTCCGCTATGCTTGTATTTTCCTTTGACTGGGTCTTTCGAATAAGAGGGCAACAGAAATATAATTAGATATTCTGATTCATTGTCAAATTACAGACTCAGAGGTCAAGCAAACATTTAACATTAGTATTAGTATGACTGTATTGGACTTACTGAAGAGAGCAGATATCTGTGAATGTGCATCTGTGCATACTTCAGCAAGTTTAACCTCCTGGTGGAGCTGGTCGAAACTCCTGATAAAACCTTCGCTCTCCATAATCCCAGAATTCCTCTGCGTGTCTCGCTTGTCAATGTTGACTATTGACAGGATTTCTTTGGTGTCATTTTCCATGATGGTGTAGGTGCAGTACTGAGCACAAAACCCAGGACTGTCCATAAAAATGAACACATGCACAAGAAACAAAAATCTTGTCAAACCTGTGGACAACAGTGTCAGTAGAGATGCATGTGAACATTGGCTGGGGTGCTATAATTATACTTACCAAGTACTACAACATTGTCCTTTGACTGCAGCCTGGAAACCACTTCTGCTCTGTTGCTGATCCAGAAGTCTTTGATGGTATCAACACAGTATGTGTCCTGTATTTTAGAGAAGGTTGTCCGCTCCACCATTCCCATATTCATAAACTTGAAGAGCAATGCAACTTTGGCATAATTGTTGCCAGATAGTAATATATTTGATGCCAAAAGGAAGTCCCCAGCTTGCATCCCGTACTTGAAAGTAGGCTGGGAGTTTCATTGCCACACACAATGATTGTTTGGACAGATCTGGAAAACATATTAACAAACACATTTAACATTACTTTCTAACTGTTACAATGATGCCCTTACAACGGATTAAACAACACACAAATGAACATACCCATTGCATGATGACTGTTCCTCTGGACTTGGTCTGGATCTGGAATGGTCCAGGGGCCCGACATCCCACCATTGTCAGTGGGTCTTTCACTGTACACATTGGGATTGGGAGCAACAGATACTCTGCGAGCTGTTTCAAACAGACATGATAAGTGATGGCTGCAGGATGATCAATGTCGTCCTCACTCTGGATTTTAATTATTTCTGGAACTGGTTGGGATTCTATTAGCTCTGGGTCTAGAGTGTCATGAACAGTGTCCTCCAAGCTGATGGCCTGAAGAGCATCCAGACATATTTTTGGTTGAATGGCACCACTAGTGCTGATTGAATAATTAAAAAAAAAACATTTAGAAAATATTTTCTTTAAAGACAACTTTTATTTAGGAACTTACCGAACACATAAAGGTGGGATGTAATCCTCATCTTCACTGTCATCATAGTCACTGGCCTCCTCTATGGTTTCCTCTTCCTCTGATGTTAAACTTCTCTTGTGTCCTCATGTGGAGCCCATGTCCTGTCCTCAGCCCAGTGAATACTATGTAGTGAATAAAATATTAGTCAATGACACTCAACACGTCCAATCTCAGATCAAATATATATAAATACTACTGCTTACACAGAGTTTTGAATGTGATTGAAGTCATTTTCATCGATGTCATCATTAATGTCGAGCGATGACATACTAACAAAAAAAATAAAAATAACATTAAATAAAATTGATGCAGATACACATAACAAAAAATATTGTAATCCATCAGAATTTTTTCAATACCGTTAATCCATTACAGAAGTTCAGTGTATTTTCTTTCTACATTACTTATAATTTGACAGTAATATTTTGAATGCCTGACTGCAGAGCCAATACTGAACAAACGTCTACATTACATAAAGAAATCTCCCAAAATTAGCTTCATGTTTATCTCTACTAATTTTTTAATTATGTTGCACTGAATAAGTTTAATAAACAAACAACCTAACAACCATACTTCATTCCTTTCCTATTGTCCTACAACCAAGATTACCATCAGAGCTATTTCTCTTAAGTTCTATTTCAAACCAGAATAAATTATAAGTAAAAATTCTTTCATGACTTACCTTGTTTCTAAAACACAAATAGGTGTCTCCCCAACTTCACTGCAGCCCAGACCCTCCCCAAAATCATCATCACTGTAGAAAATCAAATAATTGAGCTCAAACCATTATCATATTTTTCACACATTTATCACAGATTAAAATGTACTTTATGAACTGCGTCTCTACCAACTTGCCTCTAATTTTCAATTGTCCTTATGTTTGTGCAATGAATCATATATCATAATCATTCGGACCAAACATCTAATAACACACCATGAACACCGCTGAGGCTGAATCAACATAGTGAACTTAGTAATATAGGCTTTCACAATAATTTTCATACCGATCTGAGGATGAGTCGCCAACATTACTAGAAAGGGCAGGGATAGGAAGCGTAGTCATCGGATGTTTGGTTGGTGTTGATGTTATATGCAAAGCACAACCCTGAAATCTACAAGAAATCATGCCATACATAATTTGTCAGGACTGTTTTGAAATTATCTTAGTTGTGTAGTTCTTAAAAAATTAAACAAATCATGCAGGGATACTTACTTGTCGAGCAGACATGTGGCTAACTCGCCATCGGTTTTAAATCCTTTCAGGACACGTAGCTCCCTCCACCTCTGAAAAACCGCTCCGATATTTACCCTCGTTTTATTTTGGACTCTATCAAATTCTTTCCTTTTTATTTGTTTTTCATCGTCATCTGTCGTTTTCTGTTTACCCGTTATTTTATGAGCTGGTGTTACACGAGGTTTATCCATCATTAGCACAGCTGCAACACACAGACAGTATTGATTTTGAATGACCGCGCGCGCTGTGAGTGTGCGGGGGGGGGGGGGGTGGTGATCAGCGCGCACACGAGCTTGATTGACACTCCTAAGACACTCCTCCTGGCTCTGATTGGTTGTTTCTTACCGGGAGCGGTGCATTTCTGCAAATGGCAATAGGAGCACTGGGAGGAGCCTGAGGGGCTTGATTTTTTCACAGATTATCTGTCTCATATTCTACTGTCAGCACATAATGAAAGTTTTAATAAATATGCAAAAAATATTTTTTTTACAAAAGTTCCCTACAGCACCTTTAAAGGGGACATATCATGAAAATCTTACTTCTTCCATATTTAAGAGCTATAATCGGGTCCCTGGCACTTCTACCAACCCAGAAAATGTCAAAAAATGACAACCCAGTAACTGTGAGTGTTTTTCTGAAAACTTCTGAAAAAAAAAATTCTGAAAAAATCAGTAGATCAGATTTTGCTCTCCTACTGATGTAAGAAGACAATCTTATTATAATATTACTGTCCCTTAATCTGCATGTTTACACGCATGGCACTGCCTTTTAGCTTTCTCAGGCAACAACGGTGTACCAGCTGTAACACCATGGCAAAAGTTTGAACAAAGCATGCTAACTGTTTTGTCTTAGGATGCACAGGCGAGCACAGAAATGTTCCTTTTCAGATCTTTTCCTTGCTTGTAAAGCTGTATGTCATAGGAGATGTGTGATCACCTCTGCTGTGTAATTTTTTTAAAGAATTAAATGTATCCAAGAAAACAAGCCAATTCATATACCAGTATGTCATTTTACACCAGATTAAAGCTAAAGATCTTTGCCCAAACTTTGGTTTAAATTCATATACAGTTTCAAGTACATACCACTTGGATGCATGGAATCTGAAAGTGTTCTATTTCCACAAAATGGAAAAGTAGCAAGTATTTTTGAAGAAATCTATTTGAAATAAAAATCTTGAGTGGCTTACAAAACAACACCAAAAAAACAACACAAAAAAAAAAAAAAAAAAAAAACACCTGACAACTGGTAGTTGTAAGCTGGACATCAATATGTGTCATCTGTATCAAATATTAACTAGAGCAACCATTGCTCAAAAAAAAAAATAAATAAATAATATATTACAGTTAAATATAGATTACAAATAAGGAGACATAATACATAAACAACTATGTAACTGGGAATGAAGTCTGTAAACTCCTTAGAATGAATGAAGCAACGTAACTACAATTCTCAAACTACTGTCTGCTTGGTCATAAATGCCTGCCTGCTCAAATGCCTCTCGGATCATTTTTTCATCCGAGTGTGACTGTCTCTGGCTGTGTAGACTCCGATCATCCTTGAGTCACAGGGTTGCATGATGAAAGTCGATCAAAGACATGACAGAGCAAGATCTTCTCCCCATACTCTGTCTCACCAGACACTGCAACAACTTCACAGCACTCTAGATCACTGAGAGTAAAGACATTGTTGGGTTGTTTTATTTCCACTGTCTGTTTGTGATGTATCCTTCTCAGTTTGTCTCTTTCTCCAAGCCGCCTCACAATCTGTGAGAGAGGGTTTCGCCCGGTACGAACCAGTCTTTTCAGCTGATGCAAGTCATTCTCAAAAACTGTGGACATTGTAAATGAGAAACTGATCCCCATACAATTGTCTGCCTTGTGCAACAAAGTACACCAACAACTCCTCTTCATTGTGACTGTACTGTTTTGCCAGTCTCGGGCAAATGAAGATGGATAATGCCACACTAAAAACCAGGAAGTGCTCATAGAGCTGCTTCGAAATAATGCCTTGAAGCACAATTTTTCCTGTATAGAGGACAAACCGTCTCAGTTCTGTGGCCTTCCATCTGTCAATTTCTTCCAAGCCTCTTGGTTTTCTTGCAAATACATTTGGAAAGCATGGTTTAAGGTTCAGGAGCTGTAAACTGATCTGCTTAACATGCCCTGATGATAATCTGATTCCCAGAGGTCCCCTCAGACACATGAGGATCAATTTGTGCATAACCCCAAGACAGCATTGGTGCACATAGTTTTATTGACTTCACAAGAGCCTTGGCTGGGGCATCACATGTAACACAACTAGGGATGTAAAATATTGATTAATTCCATAACTGATTGACGTTTCAATTAACGATCGATTAATCGATTAATCGTTATACGTAATGATGCAAAATGAATCCATTACAGGCAAAAGTCACTGGCATGACAGGATGTGCAAAAGCCAAACACACACACACACACACACACAAAATGCTTTCTCACTTGAATTAAAGGGCTTTTAGTCTGAATAAAATGCTAGTAGCTGTGATGTGATTTAGATTTGCTGTGATAGACGGTGATAACCGGTTTTAAGCCGCAACACTGGTTACATCACTTTCCCACCGTGACACAATTGTTTTGATTCTTAATTTCTTAAAGTATTCGTTTTTCTTAAATATTTATTTGAATTAAGTAAAAATAATAATTATAAATAATTTGGTTTAAAAGAAAGCATCCACCATAATTAAAAACTGAACACAGCTACGATGCTTCGTGCCAATAGAGTCACATCACAGATCAGCAGAACTGCGTCATCTCTTCTCCCTGTGTTGCGTCTCATTAAAGACGACACACTGGCCACATCGGAGGAGGACGGACATCTGACAGCCAACCTGTAAACCAGAATCAGTGGCGTAGCCAGAAATTGTATTTTGGGCGGGCCATTAAAAAAGTGAAAAAGTTTTTCCTAGAAAAAATATGACTTAATAATAAAACCTCATAGAGTGGAAAAAAGAATAGACAAACTACAAAAACAGCTGCACCTTTATTTTACAATATTTGGCAAAGGCAATAACAAAACACTGTCTAATCATCATGTTCAACCAACAGAGCTCAATAAAGGCTGGATAAACCACCAGCATAGACAATAACCTGTCTATTTTATTCAAGTTAGTCAGCAGTGCAGACAGTTAACCCGAAAATAAAGGCTAAAAGTAAAAGAAATTCAAATAATGAAAACTCTCAGCAGAGCAAGGTTTGAAATAAATAACACATTCCCTACAGTAAATCCAGTCCTTAATTACACTGTACTCCAACCAAGAAAACTGTCCATACCACTTTGATGACAAGCTCTTTGATTTTCTATTCTTGAAAGTGCAGTGAAATATCTTCAGATTGGGTTGTGAAGGTGGTTCATCTATTGCAGTTAGATCTGCGGGTGAACCAGCGTCAGGCTGACCGGGAGAGAGCACTGGCACTGGCATTTTTTCCTTTTTTAAATAAAACATTGAAGAAACGTGTTTAGCCCATACAGTCTATGGTTTAGCCATTATTATGACGATGTTATTACACTGGCTAAAGGCCGCCAGAGCCCGCCGCTCAGAGAGTCTTCCTGTCGCCCTAGCAACATATCAACCAATTAGGCCTATGTTCCAGAGGGAGGCTTCTGAAAACAAATTAAACACACACCAGTCAACAATAAATCAGGTTTATATTCGTATATTTTCTTAATAAATGTGAATAATAAAAATAAACTACACATTTATTTTAATCAAACTTGCATGGGCGGGCCAGTACCGCCCTGGCCCATTACTGGCTACGGGTCTGACCGGAATCATGTATTTTAGCCTGAAGCAAGCCGACAGCTTATGCACAAGAGAACATTCCTGGATCCGCGCTACCATGATGACCACGACCTGAATGTTGAAGAGACCAAGAAACGGTCATCCTCGGAGAAGAGAGAAGAGAGAGAACAAAATGAGGAGGAAGCCAACGTCGAGCCGCAGCTCAAAAGAAAAAAAAATCTGCAAGCACTGTTAATAAATGCCAAATTAAAGTGTTTTTATTTTTTTTGAGTGCTGACTTCTCATTTATGTAGTCTAAGCTCATTTGGGAAGTTTTGTACACAGAATTATTGCACTTCTATTTCACTGAGCTCTGTCTGTTTGGCGCGCATGCGCGCTCGTTCGTCTGTGGAGATTAGCAAAGAATCACTAAAGCAAAAGCTCATGCACTTCTGACAGCAAAATGCGAATACTTCAATTGGTTTTTTAGCATGTACAGATGGAGAATGTACCTGTGAAATGTAAGTTATGCATTAAGGAAATCAGCACATCTCAAACACATTAAACAGCGTGTCACTGTCAGCCTCACACGCAGTCTTTCTGTCAGCGCATCTGACGGGGCGAGCGCGAGCCGCTTTGAACTAAACTATAGAAACTATAGGCTACTAGGAGAGAAATAAAACGCAGAAATTATTTAAATGCAAAACAAACACCACAAGCAGCTACTGACTGACCACGAACAGGAAATACAACTTATTTGCTTACTTTTTTTATTCGTTTCTGTCTTGAGGTCTTGCTGGTTTTTTTTTTTTTCCTTTTAGAAAATTACATTTTGGGCAAAAATTGTGTTGTAAATAAATCTAAAAAAACATTTCGCAGGGTTAGGGAAATGTTAGATCGTGACTTTGCCTCTGGATGCCGTTCGAGATATAGACTTCATTAATGTGACTTTGTTCTGGTTTGATGGTTTCTTTTCTTAAATCTTTTAATTTCGCAGGTTTATTTTATCATCTTTCACTTTTAATCGCATCTCTTACTGTGTGTGGTAAACATGGGAAGGGAAATGAAAGATATCATGAATAGAGTATTCATTCGATTTATTAATTTGTTCCCTTATTTCAATTAAATATATGATTAGGAAATACATTCCAAGGACTTCATGTGTTCTTCATAACCATTTAATTTTGACAGTGTCATTAAGTGTAAGACTTGCAGTTTGTCCCCCTGCTCTTTAGGATTACTAATTGCCTCCTTTATTAAATAGTTGTTTTTTCTCTCTCTCCAAATCACATTTACCTTTCACCTTTTGGCAATAGTACCCTCCCAAATATTCAGATATCCCTCATTAACCACAAATTCAATTTCTTTTTTGTTTTCTCGATAATTGATTCAAAATTGAACAGACTCCTTTGTTTTTCATTTGTACAAATGAATAAACCTGTATATGTCTGCAATACCTTTATGCCGGGAGGCGTGACTTGCCATCGAGTCACTTAGTTTATCTTTAACATTCCCCTCTGATCGCTGCATTTATTCTGGTCTTATCTATCACCTTCTAATCACTGAACAGACAGTAGTGCTAAGCAGCCTGGCACCAGAAGATCTTTTCTTCTTTTGCTACTTCCACTTGGACTGAAATCTGAAAATGATTTTATCAGTGAAGATCATTTTGATGTTCTGCTCGGTGGCTGCAATGACCGCACAAGACCGTGAGTGTTTTTGTTCCCCTCCTATAACAAATGTTACAATTCAGCCGTTTTGAAGTACTATCATGTGTAGCTAAAAAAAAAGAGCAAAAACTCCTTTACTTGTAGCTGAAGACACTTATGAACATCAATATTGTGGTTTTTACAGTACTACTGTACCTGTGGAAGTAGATTTGCCAACTTTTGCCACTGAGGAGTATTTAATAATCCTACATAATTTTAGGACATTGTATTGTTCTGTATAAAAGCAGAACAGATTTTCTTCCTCATCTGCTGATAGGTTGGTCAGTTGGGTAAAACAATTATACGAGTTTTGATCAGCAACCTAAAAATGTGATTCTTCACTCACTAACCTCATCAAGTGCAGGGCAGGGTGGAGATGTGTCTGCCTTTACTCCTAGTGCCTGATCCTACTTGATGTGCAAAGACAGATTTATCTCTTATTAAATAACATACTGTATAATGGTTATAGGCAATCAATTAGTTTTGCTACCTCAAGTGTACTTGTTTTGTTTATTATTTGAAAAACATAATTAGATGTACATATACATGACATGCTTATAGTGAAAGTGTAGTTTGAATGTTTTATTTTTAGTAAATGTATTATTGTATTATTTTATTTCTTGCTATTCATGTTCTAACCTTGAGATGGCACTTCCTTTTGGATAAGATAGTGTGAACTTTTTGATCTTTGTGTCACTGCTGACGTTTTTATTGCTTTCAAAGTCATGAAGCAATTTGTATTGGTTTAGCTAGATGATTTCTCACCTGTCATGGTAAAGCTTCACAACTGGAGAACTTATTTGATCACAAAAAAGTTATTCCATGAAGCAAGGAAAAAATAAATAATAATAATTTTTAGGTTATTCTTATCTTAAGAGTAACATTTCTGGTAACATCCACCTGATCACATTTACAGTAATCACAAAATGTATTTGGGTACTTCTGGATGCTTTACAGATCACACATTGGATAATGAGATATTTTCATCAGGCAGACTAGACTATGGATGAATATAAGTGATGGTGTATTTTCCCAGCTGTTTTAGTGAGAGAGCAGTACAGAGAGAGGTCAAGCTAATTTATCACTGTTCCCAGGTAATATTTGATGTTCTTCCAATGTTCATCACAGTAACTTTTAAATATAAGAAGTAATTTTCCTTAAAGGGACAGTTGACTCAAAAATGTTAATTCTGTCATTGTCTACTTTTCCCCACCACAGTACACTGAGTCAATATTAATATTTTATCATTGTCTTATCCATCAGCATTTGAGGGGTCGGGTACTGAGGATACCACAGCCACTACACCAGAAGGTACTCTAATCTTCAAAGTCTCACGCCCCACCACCACACCTAAAGCCTAAATAGTAACAATAAGAAGTCATTGTACTTAAAGGTTCACAAAAATGCTAATTCTGTCATTATTTACTGTTGTGTTGATGGTTCAGATTCTCTAGCCTTTTTTCCATCACAGACAATAGTTTTCATATGGAACTTTATTTTTTCATTGTTTTATCTGTCAGATCCTGAGGGGTCAGGTACGGATACAACAGACAGTCCTGTCACTACAACACAAGGTACTCACATCTCCATATCCAGCAGGATCCATTTTTTTTTTAAATAATAGGACAAAGTTGTACTTAAAGCAATTACTCACACACAATAGCTTACCCACTATCACCTCATTACAACCATGTATGATTTTCTTTCTAATGTGGAACCCATAGGGTCCTCATAGGTTCAAAATATCCTCTTAGAATAACCTTATTGTTTATTATTTTACAGGGCCCTGTGATGCAAGTCCTTGTATCGGAGAGAGTACCTGTGATGCACGGTTTGACGGCACATATGTTTGCCTCTGCCGGCCTGGACTGGTTTACGATCAAATAAGCGGCTGCGTTCAAAGTATGACTGGCTCACTTTTCAATACTTTTTTAAGTTTTTGAGACCGCATAAAACAGTCATCCTTGGTACAGAAATTAAGCTTAAATAATTAAAGATTCTGGTGACTTCTTTCATGTGGTGTGACCTGACTTTAACAGTTAAAGTACAATAACTACCTTGCTGTTTTACCATTATGAATTTGGAATCATTGAACACATTCACATATTTTATACATTTGGTATCCTTTCACATACTCATTATGTTTTATACTTCTTTTTTTAATTAATTGCAGCAAAGATCTTCCCCGGAGCTTTAAAATTGTCTGATACGTTTAAACCAGAAATGACTGACAGGACGTCCCAGGAGTTTCAAATTATATCAAATAGAATAGAGAAAGAGGTAAGAGACCGAATTGGGGAAGGATTGAAGTGTAGTCTTTTTTTCTTGCTTTGTAAAGGATGATTGTTATAAATAAACAGATAACAGTTGATGTCAAAAAGCATTGCTTTGTAATTTTTCAATCCAAATACAGCTCAGTACAGTCCTTGATGGCAATGGCTACATACGTTCCATCGTTTTGAGTCTAAGGTGAGTAACAATTGTTACAATATTAGTATTTGCTTTAAACACTAACCTGTTGATCTTATAGCTGCAAACAAAGTTGCCACTGTGACTTACCGTTAAGTTCTAAAGTTTTGAAGCTTCGATATGGTAACTAGCTAAAAACTTGAGTTGAAGTGCTTTACATCTCCACATGCATATTTCATGTTAAATAAGTTTGATAGAATGTGTGCTTCTCGTTGTAATTTCCTTGCATCCACCCTTACAGGCAAGGCAGTATAATTGCAGAAGTGCAGAATATCTATGACATGTCATCCGCTGTCACAAAAGAACTGGTTGAATCTCAGATTGAGGAAGCAATTGTTGAAAAGAAAATATCAGGCGCCACTGAATTCAAAGGTACGTCTAATGCTTCTTGTCATTTGTTTTCCAGCAGTACCAGAGTAACGAATGATTTGTAAAGCATGAGAAAGAAGCATACTCTAGTAAGTTTCACATTTTTACTTGATTCACAGAAAACTCAGTGTGTGATCTTGGAGCTTGTGACAATACCACCACAAACTGTGAGGAACTGGTTAGTGGTGTTGCAATGTGCACTTGCAAAGAAGGATATGTCAGATCACAGTCCACATCTCAGGCCTGCCTTGGTAAATGTCTTGAAACGTAATTACTCACTGTTATTATGTACACACAACTTCTGGTTGACACTCAGACCCTTTTTCAATGGCGCTCTCAATCTCCTTACAGCTTGTCCAAATGGGGAAAAGGCAGTGGATTCAAATATCTGTGAAAAGTAAGCACTTGGAACATGTCAAATGCAAATCTGTATAATTCTATATGAAAAATAAATGTTTTATTGGAATCATTTCATGCAAATTCTATTAATATTGTCCCGGGCCCACTGCGGTCCTCTATGCTATAGTGTACTCATTATGCCCATCCAATGAAATTTCCGTCTAATCCCTGTGAATTTAAGTGACAGATCTGTAAAATATATATTAAAGTCGCCATGAAATAATTCTTTTGAAATCATTTTTAATAGAATATTGCTATCTTCTATATTACTATATACATCGTTCATTTTTCCAGTGCACCCTTATAATCTTTAATCAAAGGAACTGATATCTTTTCTCTGATTGTCCTCGTGTTTAACGACATGAGAGCGGGACAAACCCCTCTCCACCAGCAACCCGTCACTCACATGCGATTGCAGCAACAGATCTTAGGAAGGTTAGAGCCATAATTTGTTTTTGACAGGAATGAAAATGAAGCTGTGAGGGTATGAAAATAATAAAAAATAGCTGTAAATGATATGATATAGGACCTTTATACAGTGTGTGCCATAGTAAAGTCTGTAAGCCTATCCCTCACAGCCTTGTTTTTTTTCATGTTAAAAATAATATTGCATCTAACCTGATAAAGGTCTACAGCAAATATTGCTGCCATCATATCACCAGCCTGTGAGATTGCGTGTGTGTGTGGGTGGATGAAGGTCAAGAGAAAGAGTATATGAACTTGTCATATGCTCTCTCATAACTTTTTGGTGTTTTAAACCATGTGTGCATGATAGAAAGCCTATGGAAGCGCCAATGATTGAAATAATATACTTTCAAACATACTGATAAAATAACAAACTATTTAAAACCACGTTCACATATATTCGGATACAACAGTCATACACCACTATTAGGACAGCATTTCCTGTGACTATATTTGGAGTAAAGTTCAATTGATACATAAATGATAAATGATACATCAGTCATGCAGCGCTTCAGACCGCGCACCCCATGCCGAGCCCTGTTTTAGATTCACAACTTATTATATGCATATTTTTGATGAATAAGCATCAATATGTTTTGTTAATGTGCTATAAAGAAAAACAAAATGCTGATGATGATGCTATTTATGGCATAAATAAGGTTTATGACCTTACAGTTCAATTTTGATGTGGCCTTAGATTTATAGTCTGTTTTTAAAACTTTTCCGATGAGGAGAAGCCTAATCCTTCTTTGCTTGTGTGTGTGTGTGTTTGTGTGTGTGGTTGCACAGTATCACAAAGAGCTCTTTTTTTCCATTTTAGATGTCCTTTTGGCTTCGCTGGGTTCAACTGCAGTGATCGTAAGTCATCCGTCCACAATCATCTGAATCAAGCTGCATTTCTCTGTTATGTTCAGTTGGTTGGTTTGAGGAACATTTATGCATCTGTTTGTAATGCAAATTCTCATTACAGCATATCTTTTGGTGGTGATCGTGGTGTCCACTGTGTTGGGTGCATTGCTTATCATCTTTATTGTGGCCCTGATAGTTGTAAGCTTCAGGTGAGGGTCCACAACAGTTTCTAGAAAACAACATTCTTCCAATGTTACCTAACATGGTAACACTTTATAATAACTCTCATGAATATAAATCATTAACAAACTATATATAATGCTTAACGGATCATTAGTTAATATATAGTCAAATAGCTTAAAACGAGATAATGTGCTTACTAATATTTACTAATAAACTCAATAAATATTACATAATGATTAACAGATAATAATTTCTTGTAAATGAAAGTGCTTACACATGTCGTTAGACTTTTAATTCAGATGATCATGCACATCTCGAAAATCTACAAATTACTTTAACAGATATTGTGATCATTTGTTAAAATCATTTGTAGATTTTTGAAAAGTGCATGATCATCTGAATTAAAAGTCTAACGACATTTGTAAACATCAACTAGTGATCAGTTAAGCATTCATAGTGTTTGTTAATGATTTATTAAGAAAAGTGTTATAAAGTGTTACTTAACGTACAGATTTTTTTTTTGTGCATCCTTTTATAATTGTAGGAATCAGAAGGAAGACTCCTCATCTGAGGTAGACTTTAGCTCAAGCTATGGAAATAAGGAATTGCATAAACCTACAGGAATTCCCAGGATCCCTCGGGCCAACCCTGATGATGGCTGGAAGTCTAACAATCTGGAGATGACCAATAGTGGAAAAAATCAGGCACTGGTTGTCAGAGATCGGCCAGAAAGCAAAGCGGTAAGTCCAAAAGTACAATGTTATTCACTGGGCTTATTACAGGCCAGTGATAAATGTATTATTTATTAATATATAATGTATTTATCTAATAATTAATTTATTCTATAATAAATAATAAATCAATTAATTAAGCATCTGCAAGTATTTAAAAACATTATTTTGGTAACACTTTAGAATAAGGTTCCATTAGTTAATGTTAGTTAATGTATTAATTAACATGAACTAAGCAAGAACAATCCTTCTACAGCATTTATAAGTCTTTGTTCATGTTAATTTCAACATTTACTAATGCATTATTTAAATCAAAAGTTGTGCTTGTTAACATTAGTTAATGCAGTGTGAATTACCATGAACTAACAATGAATAACTGTATTTTCATTAACTAACATTAACGAAGATGAATAAATACACTAATAAATGTATTATTCATTGTTTGTTCATGTTATTTAATATATTAACTAACATTAACTAATGGAACCTTATTCTAAAGTGTTACCATTATTTGTGTTTTTGTAGCGCTACACTGATTTCGATGAGGACATGAGCTATAGGGGTCCCTCAGCGTACTCGGTCTACAGTGGGAGAGGAGTGGACAACGGTGGTGTCCACAACCCATCCTTTCGACAAGATGATGACAGAATGCGCAGATACTAAGTGCTTAGAAAAGCGATGAATGAATGAATGAATTAAAATATAGTTAACACCAATTAACCAGGGCACTTAGATGATTTTTCGGTAACACTTTAGAATAAGGTTCCATTAGTTAATGTTAGTTAACTACTTTCGTTAACACGAACTAAGCAAGAACAATCCTTCTACAGCATTTATAAGTCTTAGTTCATGTTAATTTCAACATTTACTAATGCATTATTTAAATCAAAAGTTGTGCTTGTTAACATTAGTTAATGCACTGAGAATTACCATGAACTACCAGGAACTAACAATTAATAACTTAATTTTCATTAACTAACATAAACAAAGATGAATAAACACAGTAATAAATGTATTATTGATTGTTTGTTCATTTTAATTAATACATTAACTCACATTAACTAATGGAACGTTATTCTAAAGTGTTACCGATTTTTCTTCATCTTCATGTGGAATTAATTACATTTTTTATTTATTTGTTGATCAAAGTTCGAAGGTTGCAATGAAAAGCTGTTATTGTCATTTTATAATCATCTTACAATAGGAACAGGTCAAATTTACTTTATATTTACATTTGGTGGCATTAGCAGCTAATAAAATTTAGCCCATTGGCTTTCCTATTGATCTAAGCCTCAACTTAAAACATATTTGACCAAAATTTCTTTCCTGAATGTTTGAATGGAAGCTATGTTGCAGAGGCCTTAACTTAAAATCACTGACCCACCCCCCCCCCAACCCCCCACCCCCCACCCCCCAAACAAAACAATTTTTAAAAACACATCCATTTATTCAGGGAGAGAAATGATTAATAACTGTTATTACTGTAATTATTAGATTTGAAATATGTCATTACTATACAGTACCAAATGGATGTATTTCATTACTAAATATATTTTTAAAAGGATAAAAACAGTATAATTTGTTTGTATTAAAATAGACAATAAATAATTAGATTTCTGATTTTTTCTATCGTCTTTTTTCCAACCAATTTCTTTGTTTTCTGTTAGTTTATGACATGAAACAAGTTATATATTCTCATCAAATGTTGCTCTCATTTTCACAAAGTCCGTCAATGTCTACATTTATGGAACGCTTAGGATCTCTCACTTTAGGCAAAAACAATTAAATAAATAGATATGAATATTAAATGCTTAACTTTTGTTTGTTTGCAATATAATCTATGCCTATAAACATTTTCCTTCCTACTGTCATTAAAGGGGGGGGGTGAAATGCTATTTTTTACACTGTTAAAGAGTTGGATTCCCATGCTAAACATGGACAAAGTTTCAAAAATTAAGTTGTACGTTTGAAGGAGTATTTCTGTTCCAAAAATACTCCTTCCGGTTTGTCACAAGTTTCGGAAAGTTTTTTTCGAGTATGGCTCTGTGTGACGTTAGATGGAGCTGAATTTCCTTATATGGGTCCTAAGGGCACGTCTGCCGGAAGAGCGCGCGCTCCCGTATAGCAGAGCACTGAGAGCACAGACATTCACTGATCAGAGCGAGAGCGTCGCGAAATGTCACAAAAGGAGTGTGTTTTTGGTTGCCAGGGCAAGACAACCCTGCACAGATTACCAAAAAAAACAGCATTAAGAGACCAGTGGATGGAGTTTATTTTTACAGAGCATCAACGGAGTTGTGCAAGTGTTTGTGTTTGTTCCCTGCATTTCTAAAATGCTTGTTTTACAAACAAAGCCCAGTTTGACGACGGATTTGCGTATCATTTATTTCTTAAGGATGATGCAATCCCAACGAAAAAGGGTCACGATTGTGTGTTGGAACCACAGGCGGTGAGTAAAACTGCTTAAAATATCTCTGCCTCCTTGTTAGTGCGTCCGCCTCCCATGCCGGAGACCCGGGTTCGAGCCCCGCTTGGAGCGAGTCGTTGCTGCTGCTGCTCTCGTTCAGTTTCAGCCTTCACAGCTGTCACATCTTCCAAACGCTCTCAAAGCAACTGGCGCTCGTGATTCTTTAGCTCCGCCCACACGTCACGCCTCCAGGCGCTCGTGTTTTTCCGGGAAAAATCGGTACAGACTATCTTTCTCTTATGAATATAATAAAACTAAAGACTTTTTGGAGTTATGAAGGATGCAGTACTACTCTATAGGTACTCAAGATTAACAGGATATTGAGTGAAAACGAGCATTTCACCCCCCCTTTAAATTTGTTATTTGATTGTATAATGTACACTAAGTAAACATCGAAAACGCCTGTTTTAACGCCACGGATATCGCAAAGTGCATTTGCAGCTTTTGACCACTGAGTGGCGCATCAAAGCACATTTTTGCAAATAGACGTCAGTTTTGCCTCGCTGATGTGTTACATTTGATGGCTTCAGTCACGAAAAATGAAAGAAAAACACTATAGTTTAAATATTTAATATATTTAATATTTAATATTCACAGATGAAAGTTTGGTATTTATGAAGTTATGTGCATTTCTTAGAACGAGAAAGAGTCTGTGCTTATATTTTCTAAGCTACATGGTATTAAACCATATTTTAGATTGGACACATTTAAAAGGTGTGCAGTATCATTTATATTACTTTAATTATGCGTTACATTATTCAGAAATTGAGAAATTAAGATTAAGAAATTGTTGCATGCTTAAATGTGAACCACTGTAATTTCGTTCCCATTATTAATGCCTAATTTGCCTAAAACAAGAAACGAATAAAAAAAATTTTACGATGTAAAAAAAAAAAGCTTTAGTAATTTACAACTAAAGTAATTTGAGAGTAATGTTAGAGTCTGCGCTGCGGATCATTTCAGAAAGATAACAGCTTTAACACCAGTATTAAAGACTTTTTAAAATAAGTTGAGCTCAAAACTCACTCTTAATTAGCAGCAAGTGTTTTAAATAACTTGATCCAATGTGGATTATAATCACTAAACAAGGCAGAAATATTTAGAAGCAATGTAAAAGACTGTGCACGCTAAACATTAACGTTACCATAGTAAACATGGTAAATGTGACCGCTTGGAGAAGTCATACGTCAGCTTCTTATTCTCTATCACAATTGTGTATTTATTAAGCAACATTTTATTTGTGATCGTGAATGTTTGAGGGAGGCTTTAAGACCAAGCGGAGTCCTCTGTTCCCGCCTCACAGCGTGCGGGTCTCCGAGGCTTCACTGTCTGCAGTTTGACTTTACTGAATCAGATTGAGGCGAACTTATTGATCATGAGCCCAACATTTAGCAAGGCAGGAGAAGTCTAACGGAAGGAAGACGTATATCATTGAGCTAATGCTGTTAAAGAGAGAGAGAGAAGTCTAGGACTATTCTTAAACTTGGAGCTCATTATATTGAAGTACAAATCCAAACACCAGAAACATTACGCATTTTATGAATAATGAAATGTTATGAAAAGTATGCATTTTATTTATTCACATGCTGTATGGTTGAAATAATATTTTAGTTCACAACTTTAAGTTCCGTTGTTTAAAAAAATGCTTTATTGGCTAATGTTTCATAAACCTTCAGTTGTTATGCTCTAAAGTATTTTTAATGACATTATTTTATTATTATTATTTGAATAATTGTAGCTTACATAAATAGGTAAAGCAAAACAAATATTCGGATTGTCCCTTATTTTTTCCCTTGTTTTCCTAAAGAATAAACACAACAAGAATAAACATGATAACATATTATTAATTAATAAAAATAATTTAAGCAATTAAAAACTTTTTTTTAAACTTGAATTTAAATACAATTAAACTAACTTTATATTCTCAAGGAGTTTATAAGTTAAAAAAAGTTCTAAATGAACTTGTGTTAACAATATAATTAGGACTAACAATATAATTCGATTTTTTAAAATGAACAATTCCTGTTTAAAATGGGACAGCAACCTTTATTTCAGTGGTTTTCAACCTTTTTTTCCAGCGAGCCGCACTATGGTCTAAGTGCAAGTCTACGCATATAATTTCCATATTACATAAGCAATACAAACCAACCTGATTTATAATATTATAGCCTAACTATTATGATATATATTACATTAATTGAAACAAACAATTCTACTCCCCATAAATAAAACACCTGATGCTGTCGGGAGCTGACCAATTTTGTGAGATTCAGCTTGAAAGGAGTAACACAAAGAAGTTGCGATTGTAACGCCTGTGTTATACTTTTCCACATGAGCAATCCGGACGCGTACACGGCCAGCGCGGACGCAGACTTCTTCAATTCATACTTCTGAATGCGCAGGCTGATGGCCAGCTCTGCAATTGCCCAGAATTATTGCACATCTGACTCTCTTTATATTCTTTTATTGACGGATTGCACAGGTTCAAGTAGCAATGAGCTTCTTCACTCTGCCTGGCTGCACATGTGCAATTTTGCTTTTGAAGCCAACTTACCAGGCGCACCTGTCCGCGCGGTCGTCTGCTAGAGCCTCTGCACACACTCTCCAATGACGATTTTTACGTCACGCCTACCTAACGGTCCATAGCGGACTCGAGGACGCAGAAAGTTTGACAGAGGGTTTAAGATGCAGGCTTGCATGACCTGATGCGCAACATTTCAAAAAATGTGCGTTCACAAATGTAGCCTATTTTGATCCAAATATGGAAAGCACTTTTGAATTTAACAATATGAGGTTCTCTCTTGAGATATTTTGCCACATTTCTTCCTTCAATTAAGGATTGTTACATAGTGTATGGTGTTTCCATTTATCTGAACTTCTTCAAGTGAATTGCGGGGCAAAAAAAAAAAAAAAAAAATCCAGCACTTCTCCTTCAATACTGATACTGCGACTATTGACAGTTTGTACATGTTCATTCGCTGGCATTATTTTGAATCTCATGTTTTTTTTTTAGTTTTTTTTTTTAAACACGCTAAAAATAAATCAGAGCTTGTGAGAGGAAATAAATAGGCTATTAGAAAATATTTTACAACAAATCCTTTAAATGTAACAAATTTATCAGAACAAAACAATAATTAAAAATATATAATTCTAGTGGATAAATATAATTGCAGTATATAATATAGGCTTAGTAATAAATAATAATAATAATTTAAAGCTAAGCATAAGGTAAGCTTGGGCTTTCTCAATCGGGAGAAATCAAAAGTTTCCATATTTGTGATGTTGCCCATTTGAAGCTTAACTATTATTCATGAGGTAAATAGGCTGTGTGCGTTTCAGTATCTATGAAAAAAAAAAAAACATAATTAACAATATGTCAAAGTGCTCACGTCGAATGTCTGGTGAACGACTGCTGTTTCCAGTGAATATGTGCGAGAGGCACCAGCGATCAAACAGCTGAAACAAATAATACTTAATTTTTGGTCAAACCTAAGGCATAATTCAAAAATGCTGGTAGTTTGAAAAATCAAGAATAATAACAGAGTTAATACTAATTATTGCTAAATGCTGGACCGTTCCCATTTTGCTCTGCATATGGAACCTGAAGATTTTTTTAAACTAAGAATGAATTGAAATGAAAATGAAATTAAAACATTTAGCTTATATAGGCCTTATATTTATTTACTGTTTAATAAAAATAGCATGCATAGGATCCTTTGTGTTAAGGTCTTTTAATTTTTTTTAGTAGACTGTAGTCTAAGACTATCCTACATTTTAAAAATTAACCAATTGTAAAACAAACTGTTTTTTTTAAATGTTACAATGTTATATCATAATGTTATTGTTGTTTTACTGTTTTACAATTACGTTCATTTCGCAATCCGTCCCTTTGCGCTACCTGGTGGTAGTTTCGCGAATGATTTTAACAGGCAGCTGAATTAATTACAGTTACCACCACGGTACTGCCGCGGCGGTAAGCCCCAGAAAGGCTGGCCACCTACTGTAAAGCGTGAAGAGTACCGGCCCTAGTACTGAGCCTTGAGGTACTCCATACTGCACTTGTGATCGATATGATACATCTTCATTTACTGCTACGAACTGATGGCGGTCCTATAAGTACGATTTAAACCATAGTAATGCACTTCCACTGATGCCAACAAAGTGTTCAAGTCTATGCAAAAGAATGTTTTGGTCAATTGTGTCAAACACAGAACTAAGATCCAATAAAACTAATAGAGAGATACACCCACGATCAGATGATAAGAGCAGATCATTTGTAACTCTAAGGAGGGCAGTCTCAGTACTATGATACGATCTAAACCCTGACTGGAAATCCTCACATATACCATTTTTCTCTAAGAAGGAATATAATTGTGAGGATACCACCTTTTCTAGTATCTTGGACAGAAAAGGGAGATTCGAGATTGGTCTATAATTACCTAGTTCTTTGGGGTCAAGTTGTGGTTTTTTGATGAGAGGCTTAATAACAGCCAGTTTGAAGGTTTTGGGGACATATTCTAATGACAATGAGGAATTAATAATAGTCAGAAGAGGATCTATGACTTCTGGAAGCACCTCTTTATTTATTATTATTAGTAGTCGTATTCTTATAAATAGGCCTATATATTGGCAGAAGAACATGCTGACATCATGCTGACAATCATAAACAACAGCATGTGGTGTCACAGGCGGTGGTCTTAAGAGTGCACCTGGAAAGACAATAATCTTTTCCGAAACTCGTCTCATCGTAGAAGTTGAGAAATATCAAGTTCTTTATGATCCACACAATGTACTTTATAAGGACTTGTTTATAAGGACTAGTTAAAAAAAATACATTTAGAGTAAAAAAAAAAAAAAAAACGCATATGTCTATGGAAGCAACAATAACAATACTTTCAAATTTAATTTGCAGATGTGCTTTATTCATATCAGAAACACATGGTGTAAGTAACTATAAAGTTCATTCTAATCTTCACCCAGTTCACTGGCCACTCATTAATTGTATATCGGGAGAGATTGATAAATTCACGTGCTGTAAATCCAACGTACAAGACTCAAACACATCTCACATTACAGACCAAGATCATTTAGAAAGATTTTTATATGACAACACACTCATTTACACATATTTATGAATCTGAATATCAGATTGCTCATGACGTGGTAAGTTTGTGAATATTTGAAATAATAATATTGTTGATGTGACGGACTGAAAAAATTACAGTGAAAGATAAAAGTACTGAGTAATAATAGGTAACCCAAAATTATTTTTTTCTCTCTTTCTTCAGTTCAAGTTTTTAAAAGAGTCTTAAAAAGTCATTCTAATGCTACATAGAATTAAGTGTATTCTGATTGAGGCCTGTAGGTGGCGCATTGCACTAGAGTGATGAGGAATGACCTTAGGGTCAAAGGGCAAAGTCATTAAAAGAAAGCGCCGGAACGCTGCAGACACTAATGTGTGTTTTCTCATCATTTTATACAGGTATGTAAAATGTTTTGTATGGATCAATATCGATCATTAGTGATACTTGAGACATTCATAAATGCTTTAAGACTCTGTTTGTTCAGTTTAACTGATTGTGAGTGTTCAAATTATTATTTTATTTGTAATTCCGTCGATGCAATCTCCAGCTGAGTAAACAGTCTTAATTCACGAAGCTCATAGATGATGGTATGTGTAAGTAAGAGATTTGAAACAATTATACAACAACAACTATATTTCAGAGGTAATCTTGATGGATTTTCCAGGTTGAGCTGTATGATGGGTTGTATTGTGTTTACTCACACCATTTTGTTATGTGCAAAAGTGAAATTCAAAATGATGTTTTTCTCTAAAAATATACACTAGTAAGTGTTTAAAAACATATCTACATTAGCGGAGACTGTTAATCATTATTGATTGGTTATTCCATCTGAGTTATTCTGTCTGTTTCATTGAAAGTATTCTGATTTCTCTGTTTAGAACTTTAATATATATATAAAATGGATAAAGTGAACCGTTAAAGTGTTGAGAGAAAACGGTGTGATGTTACAAGACAAGACACATGTAAAGTCGTATCCAGATGTTTATTAAAGTTGCTCAAAAGTGTAATATAGAAGAGAAATGGTCAAATGTATTACACTAGCTGACTTAATGGACATACATTTAAATGCTGTGAGTTGAATTTTGTATGTGTGACCTGTTATGAATGAGTTATACTTACCTGTTACCTGAAAAGGTTTAAAAAAAAAAAGGAAAAAGTCATTAAAAGAAAGCGCCAGGACGCTGCAGACACTAATGTGTGTTTTCTCATCATTTTATACAGTTACTATATCTCATCCTCCTTTGTTGAGACCGGTAACATTGACGTGGTGTGTCACGTGACAAGCCTGATGCGTCACCATGGAAACAGTCTAAAAATCTAATGTAATTTAAAAAAAAACAGTTTTCCAGTGAATTCCATTCGTTCCTATATGGTTATTTCGGGGAGGAGACGAGATGGAGATGTACGTAAGCACAATTTTCCCATGACTGGGATTTAAAAAAAAAATCTTGTTTTTGTGCCCATGTACACTTTTAGGATGAAATCTACAGAGTGTTTTATTAATGAGACCTCAGGTGATTTTCCACTTTTTTTGTCCACACTGAGAAGGCCATGGACTTCAAAGACCAGGTCTCCGAAGTGTACGAAGGGTCCTCCAAAGTGTATGAGATCCTCCGCCTTCACAGGATTTCCTTAATCTGCCACCAGAGGTTCCCGATTAGCGCTCTTTCACATAGCAACGGTGCGAGAGGAGCGCTGACGAGAGGAGAATCCTGCCAGGACAGGTGCAGCCAGAACTTTGTTTTTTTTTTTTTAGCTGGAGCCATAACTGCTAAATTTAGCTTTTATGTATTACCTCATAATTGAGGTGATGTACCTCAGACTTAGCCAGTGTTAGGCAGTAACGCGTTATTAGTAACGCATTACTGTAATGCAGATACTTTTGACAGTAACTAATACTGTAACACATTACTTTTTAAATAAGTTAACTCCGTAACCGTTACCACATGGTGCATTGTCCGTTACTATTTTTAATTAATTAATTTTGGCTGAAGTGTAGCCTACACCCTAACCTGTTTGCAGCAGCGACGCATTGATTGGAGGATGCCAACCACTGTAAACACCAGACGCACTGTGGACGTGTTTCCGTTTATTCAAGTATGTGCGGCAGTCATGGCGAGTCAAGGAAAGAGCAACACGAGTTTCTCAAAGTGGACATATGCTCTTAAGCATAAAGACTAAAATCTTAGTCAAATGTGAGCTGTGTCTTTCTAGTTCGAATGTATGGAGCCCCGCACGTCACCTGTAGGAGTAAAAAAATAATTGGTTTTGCAATCCGTTCTGTCAGTTCATAAACCGTACTCACAAATTTTTAAACTGTTCCCTCGGTTTAACAAATCGTGCCCACGGATTAACTGAATTTTCAATCCGTGCGCTCAGATTTTGTAAACCGTACCCTCAGTTTTAGAATCTGTACCCACGAATTAATTATCCATGCACACGCTTTCGCAATCCGTTCCCTTGGATTTGTAAACTGTACTCACGGATTCATGCAGCAAGCTCCTACGTGTTAACATACAGTTTTAATGAATATTATTATGTGGAATAGGTTTACAGCAAAGTGTCTTAAGTGATTGTCTTTCAAGCGTAGTAAGAGGTGGAATACAACAATTTAATAAGAAAGATGTGCATCAAAATCTTGTTTAATTTGTGATAATCTTAGCACTTGATTAATGTTATAAAATAAACCTGGCATTGTGACTGACTCTGGAGTAATTTGTTCCTCTTTTGTAAGTCGTTTTGGATAAAAGTTTCTTATGCATGAACTGTATAATAATATGTGATGCGCCTTTTTTCCGAGCCCATGTTAACGGATCAGAGCGTTCACACTGCACGCAGTAAAAGGCTAGAAATAAAAACTTGAAAATAATGAATATCTAGCACATGATCATAGAGAGAGTTGTGAGTGCACAGGACACAGTTTAAGTGAGAGGAGACAAGTTTTAAGTGCACACACACTCTCCGGGCAAGCACGTCTGGTTTTGTGACAGAGCAAAGGAAATCTGCGTGCGCACAGAGGGATTCACACTCGTGCATTATTTTAATGTGCTTTTGCATTACAATAACGCACTCTCGCTGCTGCTTCTGCATTGCATTAGTGGTGGAAATTATGATTCTTTCTAGAGATTCATTCATTTTCAGTTCGTTCACCAAAATGATTCGTTCAGAATCGTTCAATGATTCGTTCAGTTATCATTTCTTCTATTACACAAAATATGCCAGCAGGTGGCAAAAAAGAGTGTATTATGTGTTATGTCTTTAGTCAACGAACGTATTCACTTGTTACAAAAACTGATCTGGCTTTATTAAAGTGTGTGTATAATCGCATTCAATATATAAAGTCTAAGTAAGTTGTTTAGGTGAACAAAGCACAAGGTTTTCTTGCCTAATTAGCATTTTAATTGTTTGGTCAGACAGTTTGTATATTATATATTATTATATATATATATATATATATTATTATATATTATATATTTTCAAAAACAGTAATATTATGTAATAATTTTACAATTTTAAATAACTGTTTTCTATTTGAATATATTTTAAACTGTAATTTATTTTTGTGATCAAAGCTGAATTTTCAGCATCATTACTCTTCAGTGTCACGTGATCCTTCAGAAATGCTTTTCACTGCAACTTTTATTTATTTTTTCATCGCTGGCTTATTTTAGGGAAAGTGTAATGAATAAGAGACCTTCAAGAGACCAACATCCCTGGTCCACCACAGTATCAATTTTTTACCAGGTAGGCGGATACATGTTGGATATGTTATAGTGATGGTATGGCTATAGTTTCTTATAATCTGGAATTGAGTTGGACATAATTACTTAAATTATATTTCAAAAAAGTTTGTCAAAAATACTCATTGCTCACCTTCCCCTCTTCTCAATGTCATTCATAATCATGTTAACCAAATAATACAAATTAGCTTATAAGACCAAACAGAAAAGCTAAAAAAGAGAATATATATAATTTTTTTCAGTTTCAATAAGTTCAATAAAAAAAGATTTTTGTTTCTGTTTGGTTTTATAAGCTAATTTGTATTATTTTGGTTAACATGTTTATGTACGAGTCAAGTATTTTTTTCTCTATAAATGCAATTTAAAAAAAGAGGGAGTACTCAAGAGCAATTCACAAACACAGGACCCTACAAATAATACTGACAAAAAAATATTTTTGTGCACTTACATAAATTTTGATTACTTGGTGGTTGCAGTGCAATGCCTTGAAAGAGAGAAATAAGAAAAAGGAGAGGCAGCCAAGGGTAGCAGCTCACTTACTTCATGGATCAGGCCAGTTTGTAGCAGGGAAGAAGAAAAGGAAGGAAGTAGTAATTCAGATGTAGAGAGAGAAGCGATAGATGATGTACAAGAATTTGCTGGTGAACAAGATACAATTCAATTCAATTCAATTCAAGTTTATTTGTATAGCGCTTTTTACAAAATAAATCGTTACAAAGCAACTTTACAGAAAATTATGTTTCTACAATATTTAGTAGTAGCTAGTAGTTTGTGCACATTTGACAGGATTTTAGAAAAAATAATAATACAAGACGTAGTCAGATAGACGATGAACTATCAATATTATTAAGTTATTATATGATTCAGTCACACATTTAGCAATAATTGTTAGTTCTGTTTGTTGATTCAAGGTTAGCATCATCTGGGGTCCTCTGAGGGTCAGCATCATCTCTTCTCAGGTGTTCTGGATCCAGACTGGAGCTTGTTTAAATCCTAGTTACGACAGGATGTAAATCCCGTGGTGAAACATAGAAACAAAATACAGACATCATTAGCATAGCTGCTGATCCAACAAAGTAAAATTAGTTTAACCCAAGCTAATGAATAAAAATGCAACTTTGAACAGATGCAACTACACTCACAATTAAAAAGAAACATTATTCTTTATACAGGAGCCTCTGCAGGAGAGTTACCAGAAGGAGATGCAAGAGAAGAAAGCCAGTACAGAACTGTGTAGATCAAGAGAATGTGATGGAGACCGGTGCGGGGGAATTACCTTCAGATTACTAAATAATCTTGATATAAAAAATGGGAGGGGGGTGCAGTTTCAGCACACGCCCCTCAAAAGGTCTGTGCACGGCCCTGAGTATCATCAGCTCCTCGGTTTGCGAATCGGACGCGTCTGACAGAAACGGATCTTGACTCATGAACGAGTCAGTCTTTCGTTCGTTATCTGTCTTGGCTTCATCTTCAGTTCTCTCTTCACAGCAGTTCAGTCAGTCAAAATGTATTTTCGATGCTACAACAAATTCTAACGGACCCTCTGATGTCGCATGGACTACTTTGATGATGTTTTTCTTACCTTTCTGGACATGGACAGTAGACCGTACACACAGCTTCAATAGAGGGACTGAGAGCTCTCGGACTAAATCTAAAATATCTTAAACTGTGTTCTGAAGATGAACGGAGATCTCACAGGTTTGGAACGACATGAGGGTGAGTCATTAATTTCATAATTTAGATTTTTGGGTGAACTAACCCTTTAAGTAAGACATTCGTTTGTGTTAATAAAGGTTATGTAAGATAGTTATTGTAGCCAACTGTTTTATTTTTTGTGTGCTTTTTAATTAAGTATAACAATGAATCCATCTTTTGTTTTAGTCTTAGAAAGTGAAAGGTATATGCAAAACAGACAATTTTTTTTTTTTTAGGAAAATGGTGAATTTGTGCATGAAAAGTGCATGAAAAGAGGAATAACGTTAGCTGTTTACAAAATTTGAATCTAAAAATAATATTGATGAAAATGTTAAAAACAGTAAAAAAAAAAAAAAAAAAAAAAAGACAAATAAAATTGTGACCAAATGATGTGTTTGTGTGACCAACTGAGAAAGTCCCAAAAGAGCGACCAGTGGGAAGAATGAGTCTAGAGCCCTGTTAATGTGTCTGGAATACAGTAAAAGTTAGATTTTGTTGGGTCTAATGGGTACCTTTATTGTATATCATGATGAACCTGTATAGGATATTTTATTGGTCATTTACACTTAATTATGTGTTATGGATAGAAAGCGTGTTAAAAATGTGTGTTTTTTAATATTGAATTGTTCATAGTAGTTGTAACAACGAGTTTTACAGAATAATTAACTCAAATGATATATAGGGAATTTGAATAATTAATCAGGAATATGATTAATTTATATCTCAGATGACAGTTACATTAAATTTGATTGATTATGAAAAATAGCTCAATTGCCTATACCAATAAATAATCACAGGGCATTGTAATTTACTCATTAATATGTCAATATTCCATTCTTCATACCAATTATTGTGATATCTCTTACTGTAAATTACTGCAAATCAAACAGTGGTTTGTCCAGCAAACCAGACTGACCTATCAATTTCCAATAAAGTTATCACACCTTATAATTCAAGGAAAAATATTCTCTGGCCATGAAAACATTATCCTATCCTTATGATAAATTTAGTTTCTAAATTTAAAGCTTGTAGCTAAAGATCAGACATCTCAGTGACTCGTAATGTGAGTGGGGTGGAGTCCAAGCCAATCGTCAGTATATGGGTTTTTAATAAATCAACTAGTAATACATCAAACTACGAATCGCACAGAGTAAATATGCGTACGACACTACAAACAGTAAGCTTTATACAAGACATAACGGAATCCAAATAAAAGAGAGAGAGAGAGAGAGAGAAAATAGAATGAGATCACATAAGGAGCTCAGGTATGAAATCACAGTCAGTAACTTTTGGAAGCCAATAACAATCAGATCATAGCAACACTTTAAAGCAGCATTTAAATCTCCATAGAGAAGGATACTTGCATGGCCCAGTGTGCGTGGCGTGAGATCGGCGTCGCGCGTGTGAGCTTTGCGCGCTGTTCCTTTTGAAAACAGCGGGCGTGTGCCGGAGGCCATGTGACGCGCGTGCACGCTGCGCTGGATCTTGGCGTGAGCGTGGAGCACGTGGTCCTTTGTTCTGTCCTCGCGCGGTATTTGAAAGGTTCAACAAACAATGTTCCAGAATTCGTCTTCCTTGTGTGGAGAGGCGAATAGTTGAATAAACTTAGTAAAGAAAAGAAAAGAAACAACAAAAACGAAAGCTTCCAAAGGAGCCATTAAAATGGCTTTTTCTCTCAGCCCCTGTGCTGAGGGGGGGACGACTGCGCTATGAGAGCGGCCCAGGGCCGCGCAGAAGCAACGTTGGTCGATGCAGGAGGGAAGGGAGTCAGCGTAAGAAGAGAGAGGGCGGACCTTGATCGGTCGATTCTTATAGCTTGAAATGGTTCACGCCCCTTTTTCGAGGGAACATCCAATGAATGTCCACGATCTGCAGCGGGAAAAAGTTCCTTTGTCTCTGTAGAAAACAACCCCCTGGAGATCTAGGGCTTGTCAGATTTCCTCAGGGATATTTCTAGCAAGTTTGTAATTCCAGATTACATACATTTTTCATTACTTTGCTCTAGATAAATGGGTCTGTCAGAGCATGACGATTAGAACAATACTAAACATAATATATATATATATATATATAAATGATCAAAACACAAAGTTACATTCAAATGCAGAATTACACACATTTAAAGATTTGATTAACACATGATAACACTGCAGATAGTCCCAATTTATATGGGAAACATCTAATGTACCAAAAAGGAATACGTAATACACTTATAAAACATAAAAACAAAAAGGTAATGAATACATTCCATAGAATGCATTGGGGAAAAGAAACCAGTGATTTGGCTTCTCTCCTCTCCTGTTGTCCAGGGTGGTCGTAAAGTTGTACGACCTGCAAAGGTGGGGGTTACATACACATGACTATTTGAGAAAGAGTTAGGCATGTTGAAAACATTTCCACTTATAAGTCAGCACTTTAACCATTTACCCAGGATTAACCATTTTTATGCAATACACAAACATTAAAAATACATATTAATAAGGACTTACAAAAGTAAGGAACTTTACGAAAGGTTTCTTTTTGTGTATGTTGGAATGTGGTTGGTTTAGTGTCTCCTTTGAGGCTCGCCCACGTGACTCTGGAATTTCTTGTCGTAAATAACTGTCACTTAAGGCAGGATGTGGCCGACTTCAGGGCGGCCAAAATGGTGAATTATGTAAACAACGAAGGTCCTTGTTTACTCACGTTCTGGTCTTTTGAGCTCCGAATGTGTTAAGAGTCAGGATTCACTAGTATGGAACAGATGGCTGAAATACCATCAGCTCATTAGTGTTACATAGTGGGTTTGCCATAAGTCACTGTCTTATTGAAGCATATAACAGTAATAAATTGAAATGAATGTATGTTTACAATGATTGTTTAATATTTATGCCTTCTAAGATTCAGTGTAAAATATACATGAAGTCGCTGGGCATCTTGTTTGTATGTCTTTGTATATCGTAGAATAAGGTTGTATTGTTTGATATTTTTCTTTTGTTTTGCACAGGAGTATTGCTGTTGTGAAAATCATGACGAGGGGAAAGGTAGAAATTGAAGGATATCTTCATGATGTATCTGAAATTTGGAAGGGGCTGATCATCACAAATAATTTACAGCCTTAATACAGGAGAGCGAAAGAAACAGTCGTGTAGTGGTGTTCAATCTTCAAACACAATGTGTTTCGGAGTAAGGAGAAATACAGGTGACAATGTTGAAATGAGTAAATGTTTTTTTAAATTAATGTAATATTTTTATGATGGTTACTGTCAGGATCTGGGTCTCGTTCTCTCTCGCTCTCTCTCTCACTTCAGTGCGCGCACACCTGTTTGCGCTCTTTCTTCACCTGTTGTTCATCGCTATCAGCGCTCTCGACAGGACTGTTTGGGGTTGGACAGATTTTGTAATGGTTTTGAAGTCTGATGCTCACCAGGCCTTCATTTATTTGTTCAGAAATGCAGTAGAACCAGTAATATTGTAAATTGTAATAATATTTTACAATAACTCTTTTCTATTTGAGGCAGCAGTGGATCTACCCCAATCATCATTAACGGGACCCCAGTGGAGAGAGTGAGCAGCTTCAATACCTTCAAATGCCCTGCAAAGAGTAGCTGAGCACATGTCCAGAACATCTCTCCCCTCTCTGCAAGACATCCACACCAGAAGATGTATATCTAGGACTGTTAAGATCCTTAAAGACCCCACCAACCATCTGCTACAGTCAGGCAGACGCTTCTGCAGTCTGATGGCAAAAACAGAGAGGCTCAGGAGGAGTTTCTTCCCTCATGCTATCAGACTACTAAACATGGACATTAAACACACTGCACTTTATAGACTGGTTGTTTAGGGCTACCCAATAACTCTCTGCACACTGCACTTTTTGACAACCTAACTATGCAACTCATCCTCACTGCACATTGTTTACATCTCTGCACATCATCTGTGTAGCAGTTTCTATGTAGCATCTCTACAAATCATCAGTGTAGTTTAATACAGTATATTGTGTATATTTTATACAGTATATTTTTTTCCTGTTGTTTCATTATTTTTTTTTTTTTGCACAGTCTAAATAGAGTATGCCAGACCTACATTTCACTGCTTTTTGCATGTCATATAACAAATAAAACTTGAATTTTTAATGGTGTGGAGTGTTACCTGTGATTGAGTTGGTGATAAAAAGGAGATGGGGAAAAGAGTGTCTTAAATTGGACTTTGGTACCAATAATATTTTCCTCTTAAGTCTTGGAATGTTTTTTTTATTATTATTAATTCTTGTATTACTATTTAGATTTTTTTTTATTTTTTTATTAAATGTTTATTTGTAAATTTACTTCCACGTGTGGCTTTTTGTAATGTTGTTTCACCTAGAGCCAAGGGGGTTGTAACAATCTAAACAATATAATTTCTCCCTCAGATTTCAAACTTGCATTAAAGAAAAACATTAACATACAGTAAACATTTTATTGCTCTAAATTACTCATTCATTTTCTTGATACTGATATAATTATAAAATGTATATAATTTAATATACTTGAATGTTTGCAGTTGTCACAAAATTATATAATCTCTTGTTAATAAAATGTAAACTACAATGAAAAACAATAAATCTGTCGCTACTTTATGCCGTCCTCATTCGCGCGCACCCTGGCAATGACGCAATGTGAAATTTCAGCTTAAACCCCGCCCATTTGTAAAGTCCCGCCCACTAGCGGCAAAAGTTCCTCCCACTTGGAGCTCTCCGTGAAGTCCCGCCCACTAGCGGCAAAAGTTCCTCCCACTTGGAGCTCTCCGTGAAGTCCCGCCCACTAGCGGCAAAAGTTCCTCCCACTTGGAGGTCTCCGGGCTGCAGCGATACCTACTTGCTCTCACCTGTGTCTTGTCTTGTCTTGTCTAATTACTCCAGTCTATTTCTGGCGTTTGTTCTCTCTGTTCTGGGTCGGATTATTGTGTGCGCTATGCCGTTGTGTGATTGTCTACCATAACCTTGTCTTGTCCTGTCTTGTGTAGCAGCGTTCGCCTTAAGTGTGCCCTGTCTCCTGTCCCCAGCCGGGAAGAGCCATCTGGAGTTTCTCTCCACTCGAGTAGTCCTGTTAGAGTTTTTGTTCTGCGCTGCCCCGCCTGGCAGAGGCTCTTCAGTCGTGTTTAAGGAGAGAGTTTTTTGTTCTATTTTTATGCCAGCTACCTTCGGCTGTTTTTGTTATAATAAAGGACTGTAATTATTGAAGGCTACCTTTTGCATTTGGATCTTCTGTACCTGCACCCTGACAGGTTTGTCTGAGAAAAAACTAATGTAAATGATGTTTTGTTGTATTTTTAGAACACATGTAAGACGTCAGAGAAGTGGTGAAGCTGATGTAATTGTGAGCACAGCATCTTTGCATCCATGTGTGCTTCATCTTAACTTTGTATTTGACGAGTCCTCTCATGATGTTGTGAACGATGTGACAGTGCTGCATATTTTCCAAGAGGCCCGTGAATATCAAATGGTAAGTTGTTTGATATGATGGCATGTATAGATAAATTGTGTACATTAGAATTAAATGAGTGAAGTATTATTTTTTGAAGAAATGTTGAATCTGAGTATGTCTAATTGCACAAATGATAACATGTTGCTTCAGGAAGAGATTAATGGTTTGTTAAATGTTGTGTTGTCAAGTATGCAGGTAGGTCATTTTTGGCAGGTGAGAAATGTTGACATGTATTATTGGCAGTGTTTGGAATAATGCCGTTTAAAAGAATGGCGTTAGGTAACGACGTTATTTTTTCAGTAACAGGGTAATCTAACTAATTACTTTTCCCGTCGTTATAACGCCGTTAACATTACTGGACGTTTGACCCGAAAAGGAAGGTGAAATTGTCAAATCAAGGTAGACTAGTTGTGCCCAAGACAGCATCCTTTATCTTCAGTAAATCTGGCAACATCACATACCAGGTGTCAGCAATGTGACGCATTTTGCCATTCATCCAGAGTTGTGTCTGTATTGCAAGGTATTGAGACATTTGAAGAAGAATGAACAGAGTGTTTTGTTCTGGATGACTTTCTGCTTCATTCACTTCTGAATGTGCCATCAGCACTCCAGATCCTGATCTTCTCATTTTGAGATTGCTCGGGGAGGGATCTAGTCACCTCCACGTAAAGTTTTGTGGACCGCGTGTTCTGGATGTGGTATTTGTAGCAGACATCAACACTGCAAGTTCATCTTCTGTACCACAAAGTACGGAGTGCAGTGCAAGTCTAACAAGAGTGAATGTACCACTATGACTGATGATATGATGAGGAAAGAAGTTTTTGCAGAAGTTCAAACTGAAGAGAAGGATGAAGGATGTGTAGAAAAGCAAGCAGGTTCTAGTACTTCAGAAGGCTCTGTTGGGCAGCTAATGCAGGAAATAAGAGAAGTAGTGCTTGGAGATGTGACTGAAGAGTGTTGGAAGTTTTCGAAAGAGTGTGAAGGGAAAGAGGAAGAAGTAATGTGTATTTGTGTAGTTTAGTACAATTTGTAATTTAAGTGTTTAGGTAGTTACTTCAGACAACTATAATGTTTTAGCTGAAAAAGTTAAAAAGCAGTGATTTCTTTCTTTTATAACAAAAAGGAATTAATCGGTCATATTGTAATTGTAGAATATGACAGACATTTAGCATTTGGTCTAATTATAAGGGTGTTATATTACTGTTGTGATCTCTTTTTTCTTTTTTTATCTTTCAGTATTGTGGGACATATTCTGTATTTGTGCAATGTTTATTTTAGATGTGAAACTATGATTTATAAGATTATTATATGCCAAATCTATTAATTTACAGACAATGTTGTTGTAATGGGCCCAAAATGTCAGTTTTGTTCAAATTTTGCACAAATTGTGAAATAAAGTGAAATGTTAACTATTGCTCATTGAAATATGAAGGAGCCATACCCTTTCATATTATAATACTCTTAGATTATTAATAGTCTTGTTCTGTCCCATCTATCACATGTTTCTGGCTTTATTACTGTGAAAAAATGTCAGTTTATTTTATAGTATATATATATTTATAGTATAAGTATATTTATGCTACTTGTTTTTCATGAATGTATTTTACAACAATACAAAAGAGTAATGCATAACATTTGACCAGATTTAGACCTAGGCTTATTAACTTTATTTGTTCCCCACTAAATGTTTAGATTTTATAACATTTTTGTGCACCCATGATTCTTGTACCTTTTGCTGCTGAATTATCCAATATCTAGTTTATAATAGTATTTTTGTCTTAGATTATGATTAAATATATTTTCATTTGTGAAAAACTACATTTTAATGAAAAATAACAATGTAATTTAGCAGATTGTGTTTAAAGGAACAATCCCACTTTTTGGGACTTTAGCTTATTCACAGTATCCCCCAGAGTTAGATAAGTCCATACATACCTTTTTCATTTCTGTGCGTTCTGTAAATGTTATTTGACTCACCCACCGCTAGCCTAACTTAGCAAAAAGACTGGATGTAAATGGCAGTGTTGAGTACTCGAGACTCGGACTCGAGACCGTATTTTAATGGTCTCGGTCTTGTCATGGACTCGTGTGCATTTTGACTCGGTATTGACTCGGACTCGAACATATTAGGAATCGGACTTATGCCCGAGTCCACTCGAGTCCCAATCAAAATATTTCATGATTATTACTGTATGTTAAAGTTTATTTAAATTGATGTATGATTGACACATCCAATGACTGGTGATTTTCTTTTGACGTGAGACGTTAGACCAGCAACACACTGCGTGGCGTGTCTGTTTTTAATTCGGCTCCCATGTTAACAGGTTAGATCTTGCAGACTGTCTGCGTGAGACGCGCGGAAAACCGGGCATGCTAGAACCGACGCCTATTTTTCACGCGACACGCGTGCATGTTGGAAGCGTTTCCAGGTAAAATATACTAGGAAAATATGTTTATATGTCATTTTGCACACAAATACATATTAATTCATGACATTTGGATATTTGAAAGTCTATAGGTTGACATAAATTCAGATATAAATATAATTAAAAAAATAAATTAATAATGATCGATTGTCAAATATTGCACCTGTCAAACATAGCCTACTCTATTTTGCCGTCAATACTGTTGACGGTGTCCTATCAGTAGGTGTGTAAAAAAAAAAAAAAAAAGTTGATATTGTTGTCATGAAGACAAGAGCCTGGTTTTTTGGCGGCCTCCCTCTATGTCACCTACAGCAGCAGCAGCGCGCCAAGCGCCGCGTGCAGGCACTCTTCTGGTGTGTAAAGACACAGAAAACGCGAAGCAGCCACCACGCTTCTGGCACGCAGCAGAGACGCCACGCAGCCAGTGTGTCACCGGCCTTAAGTTACCCTCCTGCCATCCGCCTGTAGTGATCCCGCTTTCCAGGAAGCCACATTGCTACATTATTTCTCTCAACTGTGTTATTTTTACAAAGTAGGACAAAATGGTCACAGAAAAAAAAACAAATATTGTTTAATTAAATTATATAATGAATACAGACACAGACTGACTGTCTCAACACTAAACATCTCCCCCCAAAAAATGTCTGGCAGAATGCATTGAACTTATATGGCATTTGATCCAGCTTTCTTCTTCACTTTTGGATGAAATTTTCCTGGACAGTCAGTCGGCTCTTGTGTGTATGCCCTCCGTAACTAATAAAAACTTTGACTAGTGTGTATTTTACCCTGCATTAAAACGCACCATCCAGTGAAATTAGCATTAGATTATCCATTGCTGTTACAGAAAGTGATAAAATGGTAACTGTTGTCAGTCCCCGCTTCCTCTGCGCCAGTAGAGAGGTTTTAGTTGGGGTGGATTGATCATGAGACCACATCGTGCTTGGTTGGGTAGCAGGATGGTCTCCTCACTTATTTTTTTGAAAAGTAATTATGCCCATCTGTAATCTTCACAACATCTGAAGTGCACATAATCCAAGACATTGTAAGGATATTAGCAGTCATTAGTTAAGCTTCAAGGTTAAAAGTTATGTAAAAGCTGTTACAGTTGAACATTTACAGGTATAGTGGTACAGTAATGTTACTTGTACTAGAAAGGTTATATGGATGTGTATAGTGGTACAACGATGTTATGTGAAAATGAGCACTTAATATTGACAAGTAACACTTCATAATACTAATAAAATGACCTGTGTGGCCCTTTTAACCTTTATTGTTTCCACCAAACATTTGACATACTCTTGAAGATTTCTTTAGGTCTTGTCTCAGACCCAATCTCTCTGGTCTCGGTCTTGACTCGGACTCGACCCTTTCTAAACTCGGTCTTGACTCGGACTCGACCCTTTCTGGACTCGGTCTTGACTCGGACTCGACCCTTTCTGGACTCGGTCTTGACTCGGACTCGACCCTCTCTGGACTCTATCTGGACTCGGACTCGAATGAGCTGGTCTTGACTACAACACTGGTAAATGGATACTGTTAGCATAGTAATCCCAATAACTGACAAAATAATGCAAACATTTTCCTATTTACATGTTGTGATCTGTATAGTCACAGCGTGTACAAATAACAAGGCTATATGAGACAGAGACCATTTTTAATCGTATAAATACTGGGAACTATATTCTCACTAGGCGTAGGAGCACAGCTAATGTTACTTGGGCGGAGTGATTAGTGCAGCATCCAAGACGCGCAGTGGTGAGGAGCAGAGAGTTCACTCAGAGTTTGAGTAATAGAGTCAGCAATCACTAGATAGTAAATTTATATCGTACAATCATGGGTGTTCGCTGTATTGTAAAGAGCTGCGACAATAAACGGGGAGACCAAGTAATACTATAATGTTTCATAGAATTCCAACCCAAAACGCTGACCTGATGAATCGATGGCTACTTGCTCTGGAAATAGATCCAAACACACCTGTAAACACCATCACAAAGTATTTCATTTGCTCTGAACATTTTACTGTAGACGACTATTTTGAAAAAATGCAAGTTGCCATACGGACCATGAAAGGTGTGCTAAAAGATACAGCCATCCCATCGATAATAAAGACAGGACAAATTGGATCACCTGTTGCTGCGGTAAGTGTTATGTTTTGAGATGACTAACATTAGCCATACTGTAACAGTGCCATGTTAATGTAATATAACCTTAGTAGTGACACTATTACGTGAATGGGGCTCCATGTATCCCCTTTATTGTTATTATTGTGTTGTCATGAACACAATGCTCGCGATCATTATAACAAAATCACTTACTTGGTGGGCAGCTGACCATTAGGTTCACTCGGCATGGGGCGTTTCTTCCAGTTGATATTGTCACAATGGGAAAAAAACGACAACTACCGGGTGTATTAGGGCAGAGAAATCTTCCGTGGTAGTGACGCAAATATTTTGATTGTCGTCAAGCCTTGACATTGATGGCAATACCCGGTCCCATTCATTACAACAGAGGCACTTGGTTCTGTCGGCATAGGTTGGCATGTTCCACATTTACAGCACCAGTCTGTGTTCATTCTGATTCTTCCTTCGACATCTTGTCTTACAGCTTCCAAAGTTTGTAACTCCTCGTCTGTGTATTCTGGCTCAAAACTATATGGTTCTGGATCTTGGTTTGATACACAGTAAAATTCCTCTGATTCTGACAATTCCTCAAAGTCAGACATGATCACGAGTCACGTCTAGCTAGTTAGTCACGTTTGTTTGTTTACGGAACCATCAACAGCGCGTCTCGTGTGCTGCGCTAATCACTCCGCCCAAGTAGCCACTCCGCCCAAGTAACGTTAGCTGTGCTCCTACGCCTAGTGAGAATATAGTTCCCAGTATTTATACGATTAAAAATGGGCTCTGTCTCATATAGCCTTGTTATTTGTACACGCTGTGACTATACAGATCACAACATGTAAATAGGAAAATGTTTGCATTATTTTGCACTTATTGGGATTACTATGCTACCATTAACATCCAGTCTTTGTGCTAAGCTAGGCTAGCGGTGGGTGTGTCGAATAAAACTTACAGAACGCACTGAAATTAAAAAGGTATGTATGGACTTATCTAACTCTGGGGGATACTGTGAATAAGCTAAAGTCCCAAAAAGTCGGAGTGTTCCTTTAACACACAAAACACTGATGATCAGGGCCCGTATTCACAAAACATTTTATCTTAACTCTAAGACTTCTCCTAAATTGCAGTAAAAGTTTTTAGCTGAGGGTTTTTTCTTAAAACCTATTCACAAAGCTGCTGAGACAAACTTTCAGAAAGGAATAGAAGAAGTCTTAAAGGGTTAGTTCACCCAGATAGCAAAATTATGTCATTAATATCTCACCCTCATGTCAGTTAGAATTTTTTGAAGCATCGAAAATACATTTTGGTCCAAAAATAGCAAAAATGACGACTTTATTCAGCAGTGCTTTACAAATATAGGACAGGAAGAGCTAATTAAACTTATCACTGTATCTAAACCAACAACATGTTTATTAGATCCTGTACCCACTAAATTACTGAAAGAGCTGTTACCTGTAGACGAAGAACCGCTTCTCAATATCATTAACTCATCATTATCTTTAGGTCACGTCCTAAAACCATTCAAGCTGGCGGTTATGAAGCCTCTTATTAAGAAACCAAAACTAGATCCTAGTGTACTGGCAAATTATAGACCTATTTCAAATCTTCCATTTATGTCTAAAATTTTAGAAAAAGTTGTGTCTGCTCAATTGAGCACTTTCCTGCATAAAAATGATCTGCATGAAGAATTTCAGTCAGGTTTTAGGCATAGCACGGAAACTGCACTTGTGAAAATTACAAATGACCTGCTCCTTGCGTCAGATCAAGGATGCATCTCATTTCTAGTCTTACTTGATCTTAGTGCTGCGTTCGACACCATAGATCATGACATACTCATAGATCGATTACAAAACTATAGAAGGTATCCAAGGGCAGGCTCTAAGATGGTTTAGATCCTACCTGTCCGATCGCTACCATTTTGTTTACTTAAATAGGGTGTCATCTCATTTATCATCAGTAAAATATGGAGTGCCACAAGGATCCGTCCTAGGTCCCCTTCTATTTTCAATATACATGTTGCCCCTTGGTAATATTATTAGAAAATACGGAATTAGCTTCCACTGTTATGCTGATGATACTCAGCTATATATCTCAACGAGACCAGATGAAACTTCCCAATTATCTAAGCTAACAGAGTGTGTTAAAAATGTAAAGGATTGGATGACTAATAATTTTCTATAATTAAATTCGGATAAGATATTAATTATTGATCCAAAAAACACTACACAGAGTCTTGTAGATTACAATCTGCAACTAGACGGATGTACTGTTACTTCCTCTACAGTCAGAAATCTGGGTGTTATATTAGACAGCAATTTGTCTTTTGAAAATCATATTTCCAATGTTACAAAAACTGCATTCTTCCATCTTAGAAACATTGCCAAGCTACGAAACATGTTATCTGTTTCTGATGCAGAAAAGCTAGTTCATGCATTTTTGACCTCTTGACTGGACTATTTTAATGCACTTCTAGGTGGTTGTCCTGCTTCGTCAATAATCAAGCTACAGGTAGTCCAAAATGCAGCAGCTAGCAGTCCTTACGAGGTCAAGAAAATATGATCATATTACCCCAATTTTACAGTCTCTGCACTGGCTACCTATTAAGTTCTGTATCAGTTACAAATCATTACTTACCTATATGGCCCTAAATGGTTTAGCTCCTGCGTACCTAACTAGCCTTCTACCATGCTACAACCCATCAGTGATCCGCGGGTTGATCCAAAATTAACAAACAGAACTAGCAATTATTGCTACATGTGTGACTGCATCATATAATAACTATTAATTAATAATATTGATAGTTCATCGTCTAGCTGACTATGTCTTGTATTATTATTATAATTTTTTTTATTTTTTATAAAATCCTGTCAAACTTGCACAAACTACTAGCTACTACTAAATATTGTAGAAACATAATTTTCTGTAAAGTTGCTTTGTAACGATTTGTATTGTAAAAATGGCTATACAAATAAACTTTAATTGAATTGGATTGTCTTCTCTTCCGTGTCTGTTGTGAGAATGAGTAAAATTAATGCAGCCTGGATTTGTTCGCCAACGAATCATTCAGTTCACCAAATCGAACTGAATCGGTTTAAACGGTCCACATCTCTAATACGCATTAATCCACAAATGACTTAAGCTGTTAACTTTTTTGCCAAAAATATACACGTTTTCGCTTTGTTTGCACTGCACAGGCCAATTGCTTCTTGTGCTTTTGAATCGCTTTCACGTTACTGTGATGTCATACACCGATCAGTCTGCTCTGTGCTGCTTTCCAGTCCAACAATAATCTACACGTATTTGCATCCCTTTGACCGTTCTCTGTAGATACCACCTTCTCATGCACCACGATTGGTTGATATACGTACAATGTCTGCAGGTTATTGGTCAAGTGATCATTACCGTCATTAAGTATGTAAACAGGAAACCAAAGCCAAAACCTGGATATTTTAGGCAATATAGAAATCCTGGCCAGGACATGTCCTGCGAAAATGGCATGAATGGCCACCCTAGTTCACATAATACAGAGATTCAAGAGGTGGAAGGCATTTTACTTCCTAATGAAGATTTCACAGTGGAAGAAGATGCAGTGAAACAGTCATCTGTGAAATCAATGCTGCTGAGATTATTGTTTCTTGAAGGTGCCAAAAATGGCAGGCTTGGCAAATGGATATCGATCCACAAGGAAAGTTTCATCGCTGTCAGAGATGTGCACTTTTGCAAAAGTGTCTCAATTTTGAATGTATTGTAAAAGGGAAAGTGTCCCTAGCAGGTACTTTCGGTGAAGATGTCAGTTTGTCCAACAGTGTGTTGAAACGGTATTTGGAAGAAGAGAAACTTCTGCAATTACTTGCAGACAATCAAGATGAGCACGGAGAAATGCAAAATCAAAATACAAAACAACATTGTTGTTTCTCTGGAGAAAACTGCAATCGATTCATCTACCTTCAGGAAGAAGCACCCAGTGCAGGCTCTGTACAGGAAGAAGTTGCTTCAGTTTCTATATTGAGAGAAGTAACTCAAGATTCAAAGATGGGTGAAGTACCTCCAATTGCTAAGAAGCATGAGGTGTCAGTTGGAGCTGTTGGTGGACCAAGTGTTCGAGATAGATATTGTGGATGATAAGGTTGCAGTTGCAACACACATGATTGAGAAATGTCAGTGGATATTTATTGAATGTTAATTTTTAGAAGTTTAAGTGAATTCTTTTGTCAATATTTGCAATTTTGTATTAATTTTTTTGTATAATTTAAAGTTATGCCTAGCTGTATTTGTTTTCTTATATTTAGGAAAGTAATAAGGAGTGAGGAAGTACAGCAGTATCCGTCTAAGAAGTTTCTGTGGGGAAAAACTAGCGGCAATATTTTTGTTTGTTATGTTTAAAAAGAAGCAGATCAAGGAGTAGTTTAGGAATGGAATGAGGAGTGAGGAAGTATTTAAAGCGGCCTCATTGAAAGAAATTGTAGTTATGCATTTCTAGGGAAAATGTAGGTGCAATATTTTTGTAGTGCTTAAAAAGTATATAAAAGGAACAGTTCACGTCAAAAATTCAAATTGTCATTTACTTACCCTCATATTGTTCCAAACTTGTACAAGAACACAAAATAAAATGATTTGTAAAATGCTGGTAACTGAACAGTTGTTGAGCTCCACTGATTTGTGTACTTTATTTTTTGTGTACTATGGAAGTCAGTTCGATCAACAATTGTTTGGTTACTAGAATTGTTCAAAATATCTTATTGTGTTCAATACTCATAAATGTTTGAAAAACTCATAAATGTTTGAAACCTGAGGATGAGTACATGACAATTTTCATTTTTATAATGAAGTATTACTTTAAGTACTGTAAGTTCAGGATGTTTTTGGTGATTGTTTCATAACTTTAAAGGTGTTATATTATAGACAATATAACACTTGCGTTTTGATGTTTAAAAGTTAAGAAAAGTGTACTTTTTGTTTAAAAAAAAAGGTTATGTTCTTTGAAATGTTGGATTTTGTTTGTAATAAAACCATTCTCAACTTGTTTATAATGGTTAATGTTTTATTTTCAAATGTTTAGAACAATATTATACACCATACAATTAACATTTGTGGGTGTGTAAGATCTGAAAACAACTGTTTCTGTGTTAAATGTAATTGAAAATGTCTTGAGCTTTGTAAACTAGTTTAGATTGGGGAAAAAGTTAAATCTATACATATGCTTTACTTAGATATTCAAGAGTTTGTTCATAGCATATCTAAATCAAAGCATTGTAAAACGATGATTTTGCCTATCCATATCCACAGAGCCTTTGAAAAGGAGGAAACTGTCACCGTAGGACACATCTGATGGACCAAACACTAAAAGAAATCTCTCTGAAAACAATGGTATGGTTAAGTTGGGTGTAAATCTTAATTTAATTTTTATTAATGTAATACCTAGATTAGGGATCTTCAACTAAAACAGCTTGAGCTCCAGTAATGAACTATTTTATGTCTCTGTGTCAAACTGTTCTCTGCTCTTATCTCTGCATGAATGACTGCACCTAAAGGGATCTACCGAGCTGAAGTTAATAGGCTTGATATAAATTAGATTTATTAGAAATTAGTGTAAGGTATTAATTTCATTGTCAAAAGCATTCACGTCCCACATGGACATATTTTGTGGTCGGGATTCAGCCTGGAGTCTGCCAGTTGGTGATCTCTGACCTAGACATATAAATAAGAAAAAGCAGAAAGGCACAAAAATGGTAGGCAGTAATGGTAACAATTTATCATTGTTTCTTTTCAGTCCCAAGCAGAGGAAAATTGAGAGCCAAAATATGGAGCCAAAAGAGTCTCAATAAAGATAAATGCACACACTACATTCACATATGCACACATAGGATTCATACATGCACACACATGATTCACACATGCACACACATGATTCACAAATGCACACACATGATTCATAAATACAGACACAGGATACACAAATCCGCACAAAATTCACAAATGCACACACAAAATTTAAAAAGCACAGAAGATTCACAAATGCATAACAAATTCAGAAATGCACACAAAATCCATAAATACACACAATTCAGAAATGCAAACAACATTTTCAAATGCACTCAAGATTCAGAAATTCACAGGACAAGATTCAGAAATGTATTTCTGATGCACACACAAATATATTGTGATTTACAAACTGCTTGCGTTCTGTGAACTTCACTGCATTTGTGTGTGAATTTTGAGACTCCTCTGACTCAGCTCGACACACAAATGCCTTTTTTTAACAGGGAATGATCAGCAACCAATCAGATATCTCCCTGGTTTTAGCCAATCACAAGAACGCACCCCACGCGGGGGATTGTTTACTTCTAAGCCAATCACACGAACGCGTTCACACAGCGCGATGTGTGGCGTGAGCGCGGGCGCGGGCTAGCGCGGTGGAGTTCTTCTGTCTGTCTCAAGCGCAAGCTAGTGCGCTGGAGTTCTTCTGTCTGTCTCTCGGTTGGTTGAGAACTCACCATGGCCTCTGGAAACGACAGGGGAGCGGTAAGTACAACTTAAAGTGTTAAGATAGTTATCTCCTTGTTATGAGATGTTGTTTAATTGTTAATGTCAACCGGTTTAACGTTAATTGTGCAACTATCAACATAAGCTAGTGAGCTAGGCTAGCGTGTCTGCATGCTAATAGGGTCAGGCTAGCATCGTTCCATAAAGTTGAAATTCTTGTGAATTAAGTGACTTTTTGACAGGGTCTGTCGCCCCAAGCCGAGGTAGCAGCTCGGGCCTTTGTGCAGTTGTTGGCCCGGGAGCTGTCCTCGGCCCCAAACGCACCGAGAGAGAGTACAACAGTCAGGGCTGGGGGCAGTGCTGCTCCTCTACCGGTTAGCGATGCTAGGGTGAGACAGGCTATGAGAAGGTGATACATTTAACTTATTGTTCTAAGTTTTTTTGGGGGGTCTGGGGCTTGGGGGGTGCTTAATTGGCATGTTAGCTTAATTTATATGAATGTTTTGGTGAAGAATGTTGCTAAAGCAGAAATTCACATAAAAATTGACATTTGATTGCTTAAGAAAAGATTATTCAGTCCACCAAAGTGTTTGGTACATAGATAAAGCTTATGTATTGTCTATTAAGTGACACATGTTCACTTTACTGGCCGTGAGTAATATTCTTCTGACACATTTGATATTGGTGTCTGGAACAGTAATGAATAGTGTTATTGTATTTTATACTTTTGAGACATTGTTTAAATTATTGAAAAGTAGGTAAACGTTACAAAAATAAAATCTGGTTTCCCTGCAAATCAATTTGTCTTTCCCACACCAGGCAGTTCCCTAGTATGTTTAATACTGATCAGCCAAGAGGAAAACGGCGATTCTCGACCTCTGCCCCTTGCATTGTAAAAAGGACAGACTTCCATATCTATGTCCTTTCGGAACCCAGTCAGTTCACACCAAAGGGCTCAGAAGTGCTAGAACTTGCCCATGCTGGCCTTGGGAAGAGGATGTTAAGCATACCAGACCACTTGAAACATGATGAGGTAATCATTGTATATAATATTGTAGAATGGGTAATGATTAAAAATGTTAATCATTTGCAAAATATACATATATATGTGTGTGTGTATATATATATTTTTTTAGATTGTAGCCCTTCTTGAGGAGGAATATCCTAAACTAAAGACCTTACAAGGGGGTTGGATGTTTTTCAAGTCTACAGGTAGTATTTTTCTAAATCTCCAATTACAAAAAAATATAATGTTTTTTTATTTAAAAAATCAAAACCTCAGATATGTCATGCGATGAACTATTCATGTTGTAGAGGACAGTACTATGACCTGTTTGCCTGACAAAATATAACTTGTAATATTAATAATTGTGAGACCGCACGGTTTTAAAGGACTCTTACTACTTTCCATTTTAAAATAGGTGGTAGCGGACGTCGCAAACTGTCCATAATTCCAACTGACGCTGAGGGTTACTCCACAAGGCTTCTTAAATCAGCATCTAACAATGGGAAAAACATAGTATTTGTAGTTCCACTACAGGAGAAGCTTTCTACTGAACCACTTTCCTATGATTCAGTAGAGTTCGCCAAGATGCCACAGTCAAAATGCATTACATGTGGCAGTCAGATGCCTTTGCAGCTGTTGCCGTTGCATGTGGAGGGATGCAATGGCACATTGACTGTAAGCTGTATTACAACATGTCTCTCATTTCTCTTTTTTTAGTTTGTTCAAATGACCGTTACAAAGTATAAAAATCCCTCAAACCCACTTGCTCATGATTTTAAAACTCTTTTAAGTTCTTTTGGCTTAAATCAATGTGTGGAAGGTCCGACACATCAACTTGGCCACACGTTGGATCTCATTATTTCACACGGGCTCTCAGTTTCACTTGAAGAAATAACAGAATCTGGTATCTCAGATCACTTCCCCATTAGATTTGAGATCAGTATTCCACCACCCACTAGTAAACCTGTCTCCTCAGCCTCTAGGCGCCGCTGCATCACACCCTCTGTAGGTGTAGAGTTTGCTTCTGTGTTTATGGGCTCACAGTTTTATGCTATGAATGGTCTGGTCTCTCCTTCATCCCCAGATAATATTCTTTCTGTGTTTCTCTCCACAAGCACTGAAATTCTAGACTCTATTGCCCCTTTTCGGACTAAATCTATTAAACCTAAGGTGGATCCTTGGCTAAATGACACCACAAGGGCCCTTAGGCAACACTGTAGGCAAGCCGAACGAAAGTGGAAAAAGGACAAATTATTTTCTTCACTAGGTTTATTAAGAGACAGCCTAGCCACATACCAGAAGGCTGTGAAGGCGGCGAAGATGCACTATCTTTCTTCAGTCATAAATAGCAGTTGTCATGAACCTAGAGTTTTATTTAATACCATTAACTCTGTGTTGAATCCATGCACCTCTGATCCGACAGAGGTTTCAGTTAGTACATGTGAGAAATTTCTTGGTTATTTTACGGACAAAGTAGCAGCTGTCAGGCAAAACTGCAGTGCTAATTTTAACGTGTTTGTACCTGCTGCTCCGGTGCTTTCTGCTGTTTTTGAGGATTTTAAGCCAGTTTCACTTACACTGCTTTCTGAGGTAGTGCAGCACATGAAACCCACCAACTGTCCGTTAGACATTGTCCCAGCCAGGATAGTGAAAGAAGTTTTTAATACCGCCATTGGGTCAAGTTTACTCACTTTAATTAATTTGTGTCTTAGTCTAGGTTGTGTCCCAGCTGCATTTAAACATGCTGTGGTCAGGCCCCTACTTAAGAAACCAAATCTTGACCCTTCAGTGTTATCTAACTTTAGACCAGTTTCTCATCTGCCTTTTCTGTCAAAGGTTTTGGAAAAAGTTGTTTTTATACAGTTACAAGCCTTTATGCAGAAAAATTCTGTCCTCGAAAAATTTCAGTCTGGTTTTAGATCACGTCACAGTACCGAGTCTGCACTGCTAAGAGTACATAATGATATTGCCTTGTCTGTGGATGCCGGGAGTCCTGCTGTGTTAGTGCTTTTGGACCTCACAGCAGCGTTCGATACGGTGGACCATGCAGTCCTCCTCTCTCGTCTTGAGCATTGTGTGGGCATTCGAGGTTTGGCACTTCAATGGTTTAGCTCCTATTTAGCAGATAGGAGCTTCTCTGTTATGATTGGTGAATGCTCCTCGTCGGCTGCTCCTCTTTCTTGTGGGGTACCCCAGGGTTCAATTCTTGGCCCAATCTTGTTTTCTTTATATATGTTGCCGTTAGGGAGTATTATAGGAAAGCACAATCTATCCTTTCACTGTTATGCTGATGACTTGCAGATTTATTTGCCTTTAAAACCGAATGATAATGTCTCACTAGACTCCCTACTTAGTTGTATCGATGATATTAGGATGTGGTTGTCACAAAATTTTCTTAGTTTAAATAATGAAAAAACGGAGTGTATCATCTTCGGCAACCCAAACGGTTCAGCGGTGACTTTGGGGGCTTTGGCTCCATACCTTAAGCCTGCTGTCAGAAATTTAGGGGTTACTTTTGATTGCGACATGAAATTTGACAAGCAAATCAGCAATATTGTCAAAATGAGTTTTTTTCAGCTTCGTCTTCTAGCTAAAGTTAAGCCTTTTCTTAATAGGCATGATCTAGAAAAGGTGATTCATGCTTTTATCAGTTCGAGGTTGGATTATTGTAATGCTCTCTATGTAGGTTTAAGTCAAGGCTCTATTGCACGACTTCAACTTGTGCAAAATGCTGCCGCTCGGTTTTTAACAAATACACCTAAGCGTGTACACATTACTCCTGTCCTCTATTCCTTACACTGGCTTCCAGTACAGTTTAGAATAGATTTTAAGATTTTGTTGTTCGTTTTTAAGGCCCTAAATGGCCGAGCACCGGAGTACATAAGTGAGATTTTAACCCTGCGTGAGCACAGCCGGTCGTTACGGTCTTCAAATCAACTGGTTTTAGAAGTCCCAAGGTCAAAGTACAAGCGTTGGGGTGATCAGGCGTTTGCAGTTGCTGCCCCAAGACTTTGGAACAAGTTACCCCCTGATATCCGTACAACTGCAGATGAAACTCTTTTTAGGTCTAAACTTAAAACCCACCTGTTTAGGATGGCTTTTAATACATAGTAGTGGTGACACAATTTCCCTCTTGCTGTTTTCTTTTTTGTTATATGTATTTATTGTATGATATGATGTTTATTGTATTCTATGATGTGAAGCACTTTGGATACCTGACAGTTGTTGTAAAGCGCTATACAAATAAATGTTGATTGATTGATTGATTGAAAAATATATTTTTATACATGTATTTTATTTATTTAGGAGAGTGAATCTGGGACATGTCTTGATGAAGATTGTTCAGTTCTTGAGCAGCCAGTCCCATCTACCATAGGCACGGATGAATCCTTGTCGGTAATAGATGTTGTCTTTCTGTTGCTCTGGAATTTAGTAAGAAAGCATTAGTATTATTTTATTCATCACATAAAGTAAGCAAGCAGAAGTTTTAGTACAGATAAATGTAATGCTTGCAGATATATAAATAGATTGGGCATATCTCAAACTGAATTTTTTTTTATTTTATTTTTTATTTATCATAGCATATTTCCTGTCGCTAGTGAATATAACATGTTTGTTAGATGCAAAAAACATGACGCTATTCTTATTTTTTTTGTAGGTCTGCCCAATCTGTCTTGCATCGTACCCAGCTGATTTTCTCCCATTTCATGCAAGCACATGTGGTGACAGGTAGGACGTTCATGTCTGATAGATTCAGGTAACTGATAGTCAGACATGATCAGAATGTAATGACATGTTCTAAGTATGAGGAAGGACATGTGTAAAGAGTGTCATTACATGAGCGTATTACGATAAGAATGATCAGCGGGACACCTTTCTGCATAAAGCGAGGGGGGGGGGGTCAAGACGTGGTGGCATGACGTTGGGGCATGACGTGTTGAAGTGTTTCTGGAGCTACTGCTTTACCAAATTTTTTTATTCATATTAATACTGTAGCACCTTTTAACTAACCTAGTTTTGTAAATTAACTCCATGTCTTAATTTTAATATAAACAATTGGCACCACTGACCAACTAGATGGTAAATGATTAAAGTAATCACCACTTATGATTTGGCTGTTTCCCATTCTTCCAAGCATTGTTTTTTATTATAGTTTATTTGGTCTGTTCTAAGAATGAACTGTGCTGGACCTAGTGTAGCAGCCAGTCCCCCAAGGGGAGAAGAATTGCCAGGACCCTCAGTTCCACAATTGTCAGCAGGTAATTTATACACTATTTCTGCTATAGTGTTGCATTGTTGAAAATAATGTTGTCAAAAGAACTTTTGTCAAGTGATTTAATAAAGGAATATTGATATCAAATTCCTCCTCATGACATATTAGATTAAACTGCGGGGATTTCAAAATGTCACTGCTGAAACAAATGTATTCTTGCTTTGGAAATAAGTTAATATTAGTATATAATTTAGAAGGCCCTTTGCATCAACAACTTTTCTGTGGTAAATTACAGCTTCAACCTGGGCCACTGAAGTCGAGCTCCAAAAAGCATGCGAGTTGTACAAAGAAGATTTACTGAACTGTTACTCTGAAAGTCCACGCCTCTCTCTGTCACTCAACATGTTTGATGAAGAAGAAGAACAGGACAGTGCATTCATCTCATTCTATAAGCAGAATAATGTAGACTGGGCAGCTCCATTCAAGTGCAAGCTGAGAGGTATTAATAAAGCGTGCAACTTTTTCCATTATAGGTAGTTATTCACTGAATTGATTTGAGTACATGTCCCTTAACCCACCTTTATTTGTCGTTGTAGAAACTCAGAAAATTTTAGCACAATAGCCATGCTCCGTTTTCTTGACATAATCTGGTCGATTATCCTTTTCATCTCAAATAATATTTTCCCCCAAGGAGATGCAGCAGTGGGTGATGGTGTCAACAGACATGTTTTGTCAATGGCCATGCAGAAATTGAAAACTGGATTCAGAATAAATTTAGGTTTGTATATTGTGTGTGTGTGTGTGTGTGTGTCCGTTTTCTTTTTTAATTGCAGTACTTTTTATAGCCTATTTATTGGACACTGTCATCAAATGAGGGAATTGTATTGACTTGTAAACTCTACTTATAACTTAATCTAAATGAACCTCCAAAGATTCATTTGGGTCTAACTGTGATCAATCATGTTTTTAAACATAATGCTCAGTTACTTGGCCTTTTTCTTTTTTAATAAGGCTCTGCTGCTCCTACAACCCTTTTTGAGGGGGAAAAAGAACATCGGGTTCCCTCTGCAGCTGCTGTCCTGCGGGAAAGCAACCTATTTGAAATGGCAGGTCGTATGATTGGCCATTCTTTCCTGCATGGTGGGTCCAGCTTCTCTGGACTCAGTTTGCCTGTGGTGACCCTATTGACTGGTGAGAGCATCGACACTGCAGCATCAGCTCTGACACTGGAAGACTGTCCTGATATTGACCATCGTGAAACAATTGGTTTGGTGAGTAACTTGGTTACACATTGCACATTTGTACGAATTAAATTTTTATTCATGTCAAACGTGTCTGTTCCGAGACATTTTATAATCCATGATTTCCAAAGCTTTTGGTGTCTATTTACTCCAAATGTTAGTTATATTTATTGTACCTTTTTGCATTTTTGTGGATTGCCTGGTGACAACTTTTCATGTAATTAAATTATTTTACCTTTTGTGAATGTGTACATGCTTTAGCTGAAGAATGCTGAACTTACTGCAGAAGAAAACACCAAAGTGACTGAGCTTTGCCTGTCCTGGGATCTTCCATTTCCAACCTCCACCAATCGTGTCTGGCTGTTCCAGGAATTGCTTTCACATGCAGTAATTATTTTTATAAATTAACTTGTTAGTATTTATATTGGAGGTTGGCCGTGTAACTCATGTTAACTCTTTCCTATAAAATAGTGCCTTTGTGTAAATGTTACCCTCTGTCCTGTCAAATCTGTCTGCAGGTACTTCATCGTGTTAAACAGCCAATTAAACAAATACGGAAAGGCCTTAAACAAACAGGAATCTGGCCACTTCTTTCAGATAGGCCAGATGTCCACCCCTTAATTTTCCCAAGGGAGTCAAGTGAGGAGCTTAACCCACAGGTAAACATGATTCACACTACTCAATATTTAGCCAGATTTGCTGCTCGGAGACTGTCAGGCTGTGATTGCGAGTAAATCAGTGATCGATCAGAGGTCGCCAGTCGTTATGTGTGAACTACTCAACTCATCAAAACGGTGCCCCCACCGTTTTCTACAGAAATATCTGTAGAAGTTGGCCGACTCGACATCCAGCCAATTTAGCCATTTATGATTTTATTTTTGCAAAGACTGTGTGTAGTTTTGTTTGGTGTCACAGGGGTGTGTACATCTAAAATGAATGGTTTATTTTAGTCATATGTTAAAGTTGTTACTAATGTGACACAAATTGATTGTTCATTCATACAAAGATCACTACAATTTTGAGATCACTTTGCAACATTAAATAAAAGTTTCAATCCTGACATGAAATGTTTATATTTTATCCCTTGTAGACCTTGATCCAGAGCATTTCCTGGCCACAACCCAATGTTGACAGCGATGAGGATGAGGACGACACTGTTCCATTGGAGAAAATCAGTCTTGTCACTGGATTTTTGAGAAAATTCATAGAGGAAGGTAATACTGTAAATGGTTTTTATTTCCTTATTTTCCATTCTCTTAATTCACATATAATTGTTTCCTCCTAACAATCCCAGTTGCTACAATAATAAAGTGGTTCTTCATATTTACCACGTTTTATGTACATTTGTGTTTCATTTCATCTCAGTGTGAGCTGGTTTACTGTTTTATTGTCAAATGGTCATGTTTCTCTCCCTCCTCCTTTCGGTCCTCTGCTGTGTGCTTTACAACAGCACAGGGAAAGGAGAAGACATAAATGTGAATGTTTGACAGAAACAGTAAAGCCCAGCTCAAACTGAGATTAAATGAAACGCAAATGCACATACAATTGCTAAATTAAACTTCATAATTTGTTTACATTACACAGTATTTAAAGCAGCATTTAAAGTAATCTTTTTGACATTCTAAACTAGGAGAGGAAAAGAGACTACAGGGATTTTACTTTTGTAAAGTTTGTACTGTTTAAGTTCAGCACTGTGATAAAAGTTTAGCACATTGTTTGTCATCTGTTTTAAAGCCTGTCTAAACAGCAAGCATTTCTTATGTGTTATCTTTACTTGAGTATCTAAGAGTGCCATAACTGGATTTGTTGAAAAGATTAGAATCGTTACTTCATATTTTATTTGAAAGCTCTACTCCAATGTAAAGTTTTGAGGAGTCACAAGTACAATTTTTTCTTCCATAGCGTCACCAGATGTGCTGCGTGACCTGATGAAGTTTTGGGCAACACGTTCTCACTCCCAACTCGTCACATATTGAAGCTTGGTCAGGATCCCTTTGGCGTCAATATTTAACTTACTGGGCACCCCTTAGGCGTCATGTTTCAACGTGCAGGGAATCCCATAGACTTCTGACCGGAGCCCGTGACGTGCAGGTAACCAGACCGTTGTCTGCAGCGCGTACGGGTCGAGACTACGATAATTAGGCATAAAAAAGAAAAGGCTACAATAATTTAGTTATGGTAGGGCAAGTCAATTGGCGCCCCGTGTCATATTTAACAGTTTTTTTTTAATTTTATTGTAAAAATGACGTTGGTGTCTGATATTAAAGAGCCGCATGTGAAACAGCATGCAACGGTGACTTTAACAACGCTCCACCGAGTTTTGCTAGGTAATAGGGCTGCACAATTAATCGATTTTCTAATCGCAATTACAATTTCAGATGCCGCAATTATGTAATGTTCAAAGTGAATTAATCGTTTATAGTCCACTTATGTTATTCTGCATGCTGAAGAAGTTTTTTCTTTCTTTCTACAGGTTATCTTAAGGGTTTTTTCATTGTTTTAATTTTAGTATAACATTATAGTAGCCTACCATTTTTTTAAGTATAAACCAATCGAATGTATAATTGAGATTTATAGATGCTATAGAAAAGCAATAAAGGTTTTTCAGTTAGTGTTTTTTATCTTGTTTATGTAAAAATATGGCATGCAGGTTCTTCAGACAATGGTATAATCATTCAGCGTAAATTACTGTGATAATCGTAATTAACAATCGCAATTACAATTTTATGAAAATAATCAACAATTATGATCTTTGTCATAATCTTGCAGCCCTGCTAGGTAATACTGGTATTTGTTTGTTTGTTTTTGTTTTGTTTTGTTTTTTTTATCGGAGGCTTGTTGATGATAAAAACGTATTTAATGTGCTGTGATTGTTTGTTTAATGATTAATCACTGCAGTGCGATGCAATCAACCTGTTCATTCATTCATTAAATGTATTTATTTATTTATGCATTTAATTGTTTGTTTGGTTGTTTGTTTGATTGTTTATCTATTTATTTATTTGTATGTATTAATAAATCAATCAGTGGCGCTGACGTCATCGTAAGGCGCGATCCCAAGGTCCAGTGCGATTTTCCACTTGGTAAGTAGAGCAGTTAATTAATACAGATGGGAACAATCCATATATTTATGGAACAAAAACCGTTTAATTGGGTCAAGATGTTGTGTTTAGAATTTTTAGAGTTGCAAGGTATCAGTTTATGCAGTAAATGACAGCAGTCATTACAAAATATAACTTGCTGCACCACGTGTGCAATAGCCTAACGTTAGCTGAGTTAGCTAATTAAATTCAAGCTTGTGTATTTTTTCACATACAATCATGCAAGGCAAGGTAATATAGGAGATTGTATGGTTTTTCGTTATTATATGTGATCGGTTACCCATATTAAGTTAGCTCGATCACAACACTTTAGCCATTTATAAATGTTCAGATCAAGTTGCCAGATTGGTGTGTTTTCCAGTAATTGTTCAAAATCCACAATCCAAAATTATAAACACACACATCTACTACAGTATTGTGGCTCATCAAATGGCATGTAATAAAGGAAATTAAGTGCTCTCTAAAGAAGGCTACATTGTAAGGCTACGTGTCTGTCATTTGCCTTAAAGAAATAAAAGGGAACAACAGAAATATCAAAATGCCACCTGTCTAAAGCTATTTTATTCCACCTAGTACAAACTAATATCTAATTGAAAACTGACCAATCTGCCAACACCGATGGAAAAAAAATACTGGTAAAAATGTAAGGAGTTCATTTGTTCTCTCTCTCTATCTCTTTCTTTTTTTATCAGGTCCTTCAAATTCTCCCCTCCTTTATTTTAACCTCCCTCAACACAAACATACACACAAACATACACACACACACACACAAACCAAAGGCACTTTTAAGAGCCACGTCCGTCTTGTTACCCTGCACTTGTCTGTCTGTAGCTCGCTCTCTCTCTCTCTCTCTGTTCATATTGTCATATTTGTCCGTCTTTTTGTTTCTCTCTGACAAACTCTTTATTTTAACACATTGTCTGTCTGTCTATTTTTTGTTTTTGTGTATATTTCTATTTCTTGTCAAGTTATGACACGGCCCAAATTCCGACCCTGCCCATCTTGCCAGACGCCCAATCAGGCCAGCAGGAAAAGCTGTTATGTCTGCTTTGGAAGTCTATCCACTAAAAAAAAAATAAATGACAAAGTGGTGTCACTGGATAGACAGTGGGGGCAATCTGTTAAGAAAAGCAGAAATGTTGGCTGTGTAATCGATTCTGCTCGTATTGCAGTAAGTAACATACAAATGTAATTTAAAAATGCAAAGTGTTATTTGAAGTGTAACTGAAAGGCCATGTTTGTCACATAGTGAAAATCATATACGTAGTAGTATGATGAGGCATTTATAAATGTACTCTTATTTCCTACAGTACAAGGAATATTCTTTGTCTTTAAATTGTGCTAAATAGAAATAAGTTGTGTTCTCTGTCAAATAAAGGCAACATAAAGTCATGTTGGTAATGGTAGAAACTGGCCTTATCTGAAAGTAAACTTTGTAAAAAAACCCATTAAATTTAAACTCCATTAAATGATTTGAAAATAAAATTGCTTTATACAGTACTTATGTATCTAATAATTCAGTAGGTTTAACTAAAGTGTAGTAACTGTTTTTGTTTTTCAGGTGCGGAAACTTGAGGCAGTGGGTTACAAGCCCATTTTATTTATTGGCAAACAAAATAAGGCTTCAAATAAGTGGGTTGCAGATGTAATTACCCATCTGCACCCCACTCCTGTCACAAAAATGTTTTTGGAGAAGATGCAGAGGGCTTATGAATTTATTTTGACTAAGTGTAAGAGCAAGTATGTGTTCAGTAATAATAATTATTATTTAAAATGTGTATTTTTCTTTGTTAATATAATACAGATTTTAAATGAATTTAAACTTGTATTAAAGCAACCTCCACAGCACAGCAGCCGGACAGTGACATCCCCACCGCAGAGCAGCACAACAGCCCCAGTGAGGAACAGTGCAATGGTTCCATTTTGGAGCCGGAGAGCCTTGCCGTGGAGCAGCCGGAGCCGGAGAGCCTTGCCGTGGAGCAGCCGGAGCCGGAGAGCCTTGCCGTGGAGCAGCCGGAGCTGGAGAGCCTTGCCGTGGAGCAGCCGGAGCCGGAGAGCCTTGCCGTGGAGCAGCCGGAGCCGGAGAGCCTTGCCGTGGAGCAGCCGGAGCTGGAGAGCCTTGCCGTGGAGCAGCCGGAGCCGGAGAGCCTTGCCGTGGAGCAGCCGGAGCCGGAGAGCCTTGCCGTGGAGCAGCCGGAGCCGGAGAGCCTTGCCGTGGAGCAGCCGGAGCCGGAGAGCCTTGCCGTGGAGCAGCCGGAGCCGGAGAGCCTTGCCGTGGAGCAGCCGGAGCTGGAGAGTCTTGCCGTGGAGCAGCCGGAGCCGGAGAGCCTTGCCGTGGAGCAGCCGGAGCCGGAGAGCCTTGCCGTGGAGCAGCCGGAGCCGGAGAGCCTTGGCGTGGAGCAGCCGGAGCCGGAGAGCCTTGCCGTGGAGCAGCCGGAGCCGGAGAGCCTTGCCGTGGAGCAGCCGGAGCCGGAGAGCCTTGCCGTGGAGCAGCCGGAGCCGGAGAGCCTTGCCGTGGAGCAGCCGGAGCCGGAGAGCCTTGCTGTGGAGCAGCCGGAGCCGGAGAGCCTTGCCGTGGAGCAGCCGGAGCTGGAGAGTCTTGCCGTGGAGCAGCCGGAGCCGGAGAGCCTTGCCGTGGAGCAGCCGGAGCCGGAGAGCCTTGCCGTGGAGCAGCCGGAGCTGGAGAGTCTTGCCGTGGAGCAGCCGGAGCCGGAGAGCCTTGCCGTGGAGCAGCCGGAGCCGGAGAGCCTTGCCGTGGAGCAGCCGATGAAACCCACAAAGGAGTCCGAGACTCTATTTATACTCAACCTTGTTCCTCTGTCTTCCCAATACTCTTCAACCTCTCTCTCTCCTCCCTCCTCTACTACTTTTCCAGCTGGTCTTCCTTCAGAATCTTCTCCTCCTCCACCTCCACTGCCATGCTCTAAGTTATTGAGACAGAGGAAGAAAAGAACAAAAACCTCAGTCTGTTCAGCAGCACCTTCTGCCACCTCTGTCTCTCCTCCGTCTCTTATCCCCACAGATCTCTCCTTTCCACAGTCTTGTCCTCCACCTGCTGCCTCTTCCATCTCCCAGTCCTTGAGGCAGGAGGGGCCATGTGTGAAGAAGAGAAGAAAGGGTAAGTTTTGTTTTGCAGTGATATACCTAAATAAACACTATTAATAGATTTGCTTTCAGACAAAGTGGACTTTAGGCAAATTAGATTTATTCGGGTCATTGTTAACCAATACACAGTATTTTGTTCTTTAGATATAGATGTGTTTATGTGGATAGTGTCCAGGGGCTGTGGTTCTAAAGCTAATTTTAGCCTAAAAGCGACCCTCCCTGCAAATCGCTGTCCAAAGTCACACACCCTGAAGGCATATACACATGCAGATCAGACAATCAGAGACAACATTACTACAATGCACACTGCACATACTTCTGCACACTGGTTCACGCAGAGAAAAATGTCATCTGCGCGTTTACATATACGCTGTGCAGACAGAGCAAGAATGACCAACAAACAAACTGACCTTCCTTCCTGGTATTGTAGTACTTTTACTAACTGTACTATGTTTTCTCAATTCATGTTGACAGTCAGGTAGGGAAGCCAATAGAAATGTTTGAAATGAGCGTTTTGATTGGACATACATTTTTTGGGCCTACACCTTACACCGAATATTTAAATACATTATTAAATGGGGACACTAAATTTCTAGCAATTATCGTTGAATTGATTACACAGAATCTATTTAAACGGAGCTGACTTAGGCAATAACGTCTCTGCATTCAATAATGAAATGCCTTAAGGCTTAAGTTGAAAATTGAGTGTTTAATCTTTATTATACATATATATATAATTCATTATACATTAATGACACTCTATTCTACTATTTGATACTGTACAGTGCTTTGACACAATCCGTATTGTTAAAAGTGCTATGTAAATAAAGGTGATTAATTGATTGAAATACATAAACCACTTAATTTAATAATTGCTATTGGGATGTGAAGAGATTTTCAAACAGCATAACAAAAATATTTCAGAAGACAATGACCTATTGCACCTTAAAGCTAAGAGGGCTTTGGGAAACTCAACCCATTTTGCTCTATCCACAAAAAGCAGGGACAAAGTCAATTGGGCACAAGTGGACAGAACCACAGATAACCTCACGAGTGAAATGATAACCTTGCAAGTGTTATATTTTTTTTTTTTATCATAAAGGTTGCCGAAAATGTAGTAGGCAGAAGATCTTCCTGTTTGATAAAATAGTTGGGGAAAGAATAAATGAGGTAATGTATTTTATTAGGCTACTTGACAATATGTTATGCACTATCCAGTGATTGCGTAAACAGCTAAAATAATAATTACTCTCTCTGTGTGTGTAGGGAAAAGCAGAACTGAAAGTCCACTGGTTGCCTTGTACTGTGTGGTAAGTTGTTTTATTTAACTTTTTTTTTTTTTATTCCATTGTAATGCTAAGTAGTCTATTCCATGACCAATATGATGTAGGCAAAGTTAAAATGGTCTCTTACAAGCAGCATGGAAGTTTCTTTTATTGATGTCTGTGGCAAGAGAAAGGGCAATGACCAGTAGTCTGGACTGAAACTCAGAGAGTGTGACTGAAACTTAAATTCTTAAAAGAATATACAATTTTTTTGATAGAAATAGGAGAATGATCTACCTCCTTGAGTGAATTTAGATCTAGTTAGTAGGGAGAGCCCAGGATTTTGTGAAGTGGATACAATAGATTGTGGAAGCTAGACAGTTCAGTGCTTTCTAAACAATTAATACAATTGAAAAAAAATATTTGACAGGCAGCCTGTGTATTGACAATAAAATGGGGCTGATGTGAACATATTTTTGCTTTTAGCTAAGCTGCTACATACACAATCATCTGAAGCGTATTTATTTAGCAGGACATTGACCGAGGACATTTACCCAGTAATGCGTTAGTAGTAGTAGTAGTGAATCATGAAAATAATTTTTCAGCATTTGAAACATAAAACTTAATTTAAAAAAACTTAATTTAGCAAATTTCTAAGATGGAAAATGTGGTTTTCAATGAACCAATAGCAGTCTAATGAGATCTGTGGTCCCAACTGATGATGTAAAAATACATCCATCAAGACTCAAATGAATAAACTTGCATCTTATTTTTTGAGGTTTTAAAACAATAAGTGCTTCCAGTAGTGTCTTGCAATGAAGACTAGAACAGTGACAGCAGTGGTGATAAAATGCATAAAGGAAGATTAGGGCAATGAGAAAAAGAAGAGTATTAAATCTGAAGAAGAGGAGAACAATGATGAATGGCCATGTGAGCAAGATGCAGTCACCATCCTTATCCCAGAGTCTGTAGAACTGCCAGATCTGCTTGGAATGCAACATCAAAACATGCTGAAGTCTTGAAACTGGTCCGGTATTCTGTAACTGCAAACCATAGCCCCTTTCCATGTAATCTAAGAGTGCTTTATTTATTTTTTAAACAAATGACACATTTATTGACAAATATCAATAAATGTCAATGAAATCTAAATTAATCCCAACAATAATCTTTATTTTTGTTCTGTATTCTAATGATATGTTCAACTTATGATACTTACAGTGGCAAAACTTGGGATGACACATGGGAGTCTACAAATCCCAACCAGCTTTCACCATGACAGTCTACTGACCATGAATACCTGGACTTGTTAAGCACTCTTCAATTCGGAGTGTTTTGTTGTTGTTCTTTTGCTTGCTGTTCTTCATTAAAGTTTGTGCACAGTGCATATACTGTTTTAGTATGTTTTTTTTTTAAGTATCATTTTAAACACCTTTTACATTTGTCAGGAACTGCATAACAGTCCTATGGATAGGACATGCTACAGTCATGCTTTTCATTATAATGGCATTCCCAAAGACATTACTTGTATAATAGATATTAAAATATAATAAATATATGAAATATTTTTTTACAGTGCAACCTTAATATAGCATAGATGCAAAATAGGTCACTTAGATTTGCTTAGATCTTATGAGAAAGTGTACATAAGGTAAATAAAGAATTGGGACCAGTTGCAGAAAAGCTAGTTTAATTGTACCTTAATTGTATTGGAAAACTAAGACTAATAACTGTATAGTATTTTCTTTACTTGTTTACCAAACTGTCTAAAAAGGATAATATTTGAGGTCTGAGATATGGGAACGGTGAAGAGAGAGGGCAAACATTTAGCATTTTAGCTCTTATCAGCCAATATTGTCTTAACCTTCATAGCACTTCATCTTTTATAAGATAGGCTTTTGACTAAATACATAATGTTTATAAAATTGTCCAAATTTGTTTTTTTTAGTTTTTGTGTTTGTAAAATTACAGTTTTTGACATTTTAGGTAATACAAATAATTGTACAAATACCTGTAAGTAACTTACAATTAGCATGTAAAACAAAAATCTTCTGTCAAATAATCTTCATGTAAAACAAATAATTCTGTTTGGAGCATGTCCTCGGTTCTCACCTTTTTACCCTCCTACCTGTTTGCATCTCTGTATAGATAAGTTTATATGAACCATCTGTCTGTTATGGCAAACATGAAATATAAATAATATAAATATATTATTATATATGTATGAGTATATTTATATAATAGTTTACAAATAAATCTATTATATATATATATATATATATATATATATATATATATATATATATATATATATATATATATATATATATATATATATATATACACATACATATGTATAGATTACACACACACACATATATATGTATATACATACATATATATGCACACATAATAGTTTATTTGTATACAGTACAACCGGTTCATACTATGAAAATCAATGCTTTGAAAAAAGGATTCACTAAACTGTTTCTACGTCACGTTACCCCAAGATAGGAATGTATACCTGTAAAATTATATTTTTATTTTTAACGAGAAGAAAAAATATTTAACTGAACTTCTGGTATAACCCTACTTCTGCCAGAAGATCCTGTAATGACCACATTTGGACAAGTTTGTGTGACGTGGATTTTTACACGCTGTGGCTGGACTAATGTTTAGGCAAAAATACAAGGTGCTTCATGTTGCACACTATGTTTTATTGTCATTATGACTTCAGCAACTGTCACTGAACAATAAGTGATTGATATGTAGCAAAGAAATTACCCATTTACCGAAATCATAACCCTAACCCTACAGCATAAGTAGGGAACTACAATTAACTACAATTTACAGTCCCATGTCACATCAATATAGTGCCAAAGGCGTATGGGTAATGTAGTTTAAAAACCTTTTAGTAATGAAATGAAGTAAATAGTATATTTAATGAACAAAGGGCTACCTCAATATGTTCATTGTGCAAACCTTTATGATATATTTGAGAACCAGACTGAAATTTGGTGTTATACTAAGAACACTTTTTAAAAACACTTATTTTTTAAACTTTCTGTATATGTGAGAAAATTGCATCAAGTCTTATTTAGTAATCAGTTTGAGTTACAGCCATTTGAAATGTGCAATTTTTTCCTCTTTTAGGATCACTTCTGGTCTCTTCTGGGGGGGGGCAATTAAACCTATGCAGATGTACTATCTTTATCATGGACAATAAACCGTTATCACATTAATGTCTGAAAAGTTTGTTTATTTCTGCCCCTTTCTATATTTACAACATGCATATGTTAGATTTATGGTGCTGAAACTGAAAACAAAATTCAGTAAAAAATGTATTCAAAGGTAAAAGTAACATATGTAGCCAACATATTATTTCTTTTTATCATTCATTTTCCTTTGGTGAAGGTTGAACTTGTGTTGGGAAATGATTTTTCCTCATCATAATGTGTTTGTTTACATACCTCCCCATTTTAGGGATGGGAAGTAGTACTAAAAAAGTGGTGGATGAATGGAGGGAGCTTTCCCCTTCGACTGACTCACACAAAACCATAATCCATGCAAATCATAATTAAATTTATTGAACACAAGGAAGCAAACAGAGCTTCAGGAGGGGTCAAGGCCAACATAAACAAAAACATACTAACTCCTAAACACAACCCACCTATGCTAAGGACCAACTACAAAAAGACCTCCTACTCCAAGCCTCCACAGCACAGACGTCTCAGCTCTGCCTTTTAACTCCAAACATTTTCTCTAATGAACCAATCAGGACAGTGCCATCGTCAGCAGAATCATCAGCTAACTGAACTCGATCTGTTAGTCATCAGCATTTGAAAGAGAGGAAGGGAGAGAGCAAAACAGAACACATACACACACAAAAAACCGAACACTTGACTAACACAAGTCAAGTGTTCGGTCCAGTCATGCTTTTCTGTGTCCCTATTATAATGAGCTTATTCCATGTCTCTAACCAGGTTTCAATTGTTTGGAAGTAACAAGTATTAATCATGGCCCCCGGGTTCCAGAAACCCACAAAATAGAACCGGAGTCCTATTCCATTATTCCTAGCTGCGGTATTCAGCGGCGACAGGCGGCCTGCTTTGAACACTCTAATTTTTTCAAAGTAAACGCTCCGGGCCCCGAGGTGACCGGACACCCAGTTAAGGGCATCCGGGGGCGCCGGGAGGCAGGGTCCGGGACAGGCGGTGGCTCGCCTCGCGGCGGACCGCCAGCCCACTCCCGAGATCCAACTACGAGCTTTTTTAACTGCAGCAACTTTAATATACGCTATTGGAGCTGGAATTACCGCGGCTGCTGGCACCAGACTTGCCCTCCAATGGGTCCTCGCCCATGGGTTTAGGATACGCTCATTCCAATTACAGGGCCTCGAAAGAGACCTGTATTGTTATTTTTCGTCACTACCTCTCCGAGTCGGAAATGGGTAATTTGCGCGCCTGCTGCCTTCCTTGGATGTGGTAGCCGTTTCTCAGGCTCCCTCTCCGGAATCGAACCCCTGATTCCCCGTTACCCGTGGTCACCATGGTAGGCGCCTAAAGTACCATCGAAAGTTGATAGGGCAGACATTCGAAAGAGTCGTCGCCGCCGCAGAGGGCGCGCGATCGGCCCGAGGTTATCTAGAGTCACCAAAGGGACCGGGGCGAGGCACGGATCCCCGACCCCGGATGGGTTTTGGATCTGATAAATGCACGCGTCCCCGCCCGTGAGGGAGGGTCGGCGCTCGTTTGCATGTATTAGCTCTGGAATTGCCACAGTTATCCAAGTACCGGGTGGAGCGATCAAAGGGACCATAACTGATTTAATGAGCCATTCGCAGTTTCACTGTACCGGCCGTGTGTACTTAGACCTGCATGGCTTAATCTTTGAGACAAGCATATGTTACTGGCAGGATCAACCAGGTAGCCCTCAAGAGGGGGTGTGGGATGGACAACCGCAGCGCGCTTGTTTCCTACACGCGGGTCTCGCTCCGCGCAGGGTGTCCACCCCCCGGGGGGAGGCGGAACCCAGGCGGTGCGGCCGCTCATAGGGCGACGTGCGGCGACCTCCCCCGCTCGTGGGTCACGGGGGTGGCTGGCCGCTGATCGAGGCCGTAACCGGGAAAAGTGTGCTTCGCGGGGCCGGGAGGAGGACGGGCGAGGGCCGGACGGAGCCGACCTCCCGCCTCGCGCCTCCTCTCCGACCGCCGGTGGCGGACATTTACGATAGACCGGCCGTCTGAGTCTCCCAAGAAAGAGGGGGCAGAGCCCCTTCTCATGCGCGCATGTGCCGGACACGGTGTTTTCGCTCGTACCTTCCAACCACCGTGCCCCCTAGGCGCACCCGCCCATAGCGGCCAGTGGCCGGGCGGGGTCCTAGCTCGGGCGCGCAACGTGCTCCACTCGATCCGTTCTCTTGCGATACGCGCTAAGTCCACAAAATAACGCGTTCGCCGAAATCGCGACGGCACGTAAAACGCCATCCCCTATCGGGCGGAACCTCCAGGGTCGCGG